>NC_029779.3:29146019-29160503 GCF_000817695.3 Arachis duranensis
AAGAAAAAAAAAAAAAAAAAAAAAAAACTAAATATCTGAATTAATATAAAAAATAAAAAATAATAAAATAATGATAATCCATCATAATCTTAATATTTTAATATAATTAATTAACAACAATATAATTAGTCTACCATAATCTTAATCTAATCTTTTAATATAATTAATTCTAATTAAGTAATCAAATAAATTAAATATAAATACGTCTAATCTAATCGTATTAAGAAATAGTAAATTTTCTACAATTAGACATATTATATATATATATATATATTAGAGATAAAACATCACTTTAAAATGAGATTATTTTTATTAATGACATATAAATATTAAAATTGTATTAATACATTAATCGAAATACATTATTAGAATAAAAAGTTATAAAAATTAAAATAACTAAAAATTTATTAATTTTAATTAGCTAAATTAACATAAAATAAGAAAAAAATGATTAATTAAATTAAATAAATTAAAAATTATTATTGAGCAAAGCAAATGTCACAATAATTATATTACTAATTGAAAAAATTATTTCAATCCATTCAAATTTTTATTTAAAATAGACAATTAAAGATCACCTATGAATAAAAATGGATAGAATATAATAAAGAATAATTTTGGTAGTATAAATAATTAAATTAAATTATTATATATAATTTTTACTTTTTATCTTATTATAATTTAAGTTAACATTAATGGTAAAAAATTAATTTTAAATAGTCTCAATTTGTATTTTATAACATAATTAAAGTACAATTCATAGTTTTTTTAGTTTGTAATTAATCAATATTTTTTAAATTTTTTCTTAACTCTTCTATATTTTATGATTGATAAATTTTTTCTACAAAACACAAATTTGTGAGAAATTATTACAATAGTAATTAATTAAGAAAATCAAGAAAAAATTATAAAAAAAATTAAATAAAGGATAAAAAAAAGAGTAAAAATTTATTTTGAAATAAAAATTTGTCAATTGTTAGAAATTCTAAAAATTTATATCTTATTATATAATTAATTTTGTTACTCATTTCAACTTCATTATCCATTTGTATCCAAAAAAAGTATATAACGTCACACTTATTTTAAAAAAGATGAAATTCTTCAAATACACCGTATAATATATAATTTAAAAACAATAAGATAAAAAATATGTAGAATTTTATAATAGTATTTGAAATTTTCAATGTCTGATAATACAAAAAGTTTAAATCTATCAAATGAATTCAATAGTTACCCTTTACACCTCTTATTTAAAAATTTGAATTTTAAAATTTAATTTGTATCTTTTTTTTTTCTAATATAGATTATTTTTTATAAAAAAATAGAAAAAAAATCTATTAGACTAAAAAAATATTTTATCAAGAAATTATTATAAGGAGATTTATAATTAGAGAAGAAAATAATAAAAGCATTAATAATAATAAAGAAAAATAAATGAAGTTCATACTAAAAAATGTTAGAAAAGAAATAATAAAGTTTGTATTAATAATAATAATGTTGAGGAATAATGTTGTTGCTTTAAGCTTTTAGTCTCTGTCTTTGGTCATCGGTTTTTTTCTTTTATTTGTTTTTTATTTAAATTATCAAATCATAACAAAATAAAAACAAATCAAAATACATAGGAGAAAAATAAACTATTATATAATAGAATTAACATGAGTACATGTTTCATCATTAAATAAACAAAGTTAACGCGAAACACAAAATTACACGTAAAGAGAAAAAAAGAATTAAAATATTCAAAGTGATAAAAAGATTATTATTACAATTTTATTCTGTCATATTTCATATATATATATATATATAAAAGATTATAAAACAATAAACTTATAACTAAATTAAATTATATTTATTATTATTATAAAGGGTAAGAGAGAGTGCGGTAGAGAAAAGGTTTGTGTGTATTCTAGTTATGTAGAATAATACAATATAAAAGAGAATTTATAGATCATAAGAGAATCAAAATAACAAAGACATAATATCCTATAATAAATATTCAGATATGTTAAATAGAAAAAGTCTAGAGGGTCAGCAACTTTTGTATTTTGTGGCCAGCACTTAACCATCAAGAGAAAAGTGAGTGATCTCCCACCATTAGATGTAATCTCACACCATTAAAAATAATATTAATGACCAATTGATGGTTACAAAACACAAAAGTTGCTGGCCCCTAATACTTCTCTGTTAAATAATACTAATTGATCTAATTGATCCTAATTATACTCTAGTATCCCTCCTTTGCAACTTATTTGAAACAACCAAATAAAAAAAATACACAAACTGATAGAACAGGTGCAGACGGAACTGATTGAAGAAAGCGCAGATAGAACTGTCAGAAGAAAGTACAAACGAAACTACCGGAAGAAAGCACAAATGGAACTGCCACAAGGAAGCGTAGACGGAACTGCCACAAGGAAACATAGACGGAACTGCCGGAAGAGAACGCAGTCGGAACTGCCGCAAGAGCGGCCAATTGCTGAAAATATGACAAACTGTCGAAAAACTGTTGAAAAGTGACAAAGTGCAAAGAGATGACAAACTATTGGAAGGTAGGTGACGAAAAACATATAGTTTCTCCATGAGAATAAGTAGTGGTTAGTGGATGAGTTAATCGGTAAGGTCAAAAAAGCATCAAAGCATTGACAAAAGAGAAGAAAAAAATGACACGAAAGAAAAGTATGAAAAGTATGGTGATTTCATCAGAAGAAAATCAATTTATCCTCTTCAAGGAGGATACTATAGCTCTGATACCATGTTAGGATGGAGAGAGGGAGCAATAGAAAAAATGTTTGTGAGTATTTAAGTTGTGTAGAATGATACAATATAGAAGGGTATTTATAGGTGATAAAAAAATCGAAATAATAAAGACGTAATATCCTATAATAAATATCAGATATGTTGAATAATGCTAATTGATCTAATTGATCCTAATTATAATCTAACAATTATATTTAAGGGTAAAGTATACTTTTTGTCCCTGAAGTTTACTAAAAGTTTCAAAATTACCCCTAAGTTTGAATTTGTTTCAATTTTATCCCAGAAGTTTTCGATTTGCATCAATTTTGCCCCTAACATTAACAGCGTTAAAATCACTAACAGACGTTAGTGACGTGGCAATAAAGGAATTCTATGTGGCAATTATGTGTGTGAGTCATTTCTAAAACGTTTTTTTAAATAATTTTTAATTTTTGTTTAAAAATTTATATTACAAAAATAAAAATTCCAACCTCAAACCCTAAAGTTAACTTCTTCATGTACGTCTACATCTTCATCTTCTTCCCAAGGCTTCCCAAGGCTTTGTGTCATCACAAAAAAGTAGTCGGCGACGACGAACATTGACATGCAACTGTGGTGAACCCCCTGTACTAAGATGGTCAAAGACACCAGAAAATTCTGGTCGGAGATTTTGGAGCTGTGTATACTTTGATATAAGTTTGAGTGATTTTAATTTTGATGTCTTCATGAGTTTTTCAAGTTCTTATTTCTTATTTTTGTTGTAGATTGGGAAGGGGTGCACATTTTTTTCCTGGGCAGATGGATGTGTAGAGAAAGAAAAGGCTGAGGTTGCAAGGTTGAAGATGAAGATTTCCACCTTAAAGGCTAAATTAGTTTATGCTAAATGCAAACTGTTGGTGGCTGTTATTTTTGTTGTGTTGGGTTGGTTTATGGTGATTTTAATGGTTTATTTGTGGGTGAAGAATGGAACCCATTTGAGATTAGGGTATTAATGCGTTTGGGACAGCTGAAATTAGCAGAAGTAAGAATATGGTCGCTTTTTGTATTCAGTTACGGAAATGTACTCAACTCGAAAAAACTTGTTAATGTAGTTGTCCCTGAAGTTTAAATTATGTTTCAAAAATATCCCTGAAAGGATTAAAATAGTTTGGCACTAAAATTGGCATTAAGAACCTGTTGTGGCAAAGACAAACTCAAGTAATGAGAGATAATTTCAACAGTGCACTAAAATAAATTTGCATGAATGAATCCATCACATTAGTCATTGTCAAAATAACGTAAGTTGTTAATCAACATAATCTGTAATTAACATAAGTCTGAACCAAAGTAAAAGCTTAATTACATAAGTCATAAGCAAAGTAATTCAGCAACAAAAAAAGAGTTGGAGTAATAAGTCATAAGTCATAATACAAAATGCCAACATTTTTCAATCTTTCAAAACAAACACCAAACACAAGATGTGACACAACTAAGACCCTGTGAGAGCACTCTAAGTCTGACTCCCTTGTGATTAGGGTTGTTCCTTTGCAGTTGAAGTGGAGTTTCTCCTAAGGATTCTAGTTGGTCTTGGTGGCTGAAATTTTTTGTGTGCACTTGGTTGGGTATTAGGCCTTGCCGGAGGATTGGCCAACCTGGTCCTCTTATAAACTGAGCCAGTAGATCCAGTTTTCTTAGTAGTGCTGTGCTTGGCTGGTGATGCTGTAGCAGTTCCAACATTATTGTTTTGGGCTGGCGATGCTGACGATGTGGCAGCAGTTGTTTCCTATAATGGATATGAACAAAAAACAGCAACAAGTTACAGTCATAAAGAGGTAAACAGCATAAGAAACAGTGTTATGTAAGGAACCATATTTAATAGACAAGTACTCACGCTTGGCCTTCTAAGAGGGCAACCTCGCTTGTTGTGACCCAATTTTAGACAACGAGAGCATTTTTGTTGTAACCCCAGCCTAGATGTGCTTGGCCCTGTGGTTCTTCACCTTTCCCTCTAGCTCTTTTCTTCTTAAGCCTCCCAATTGGCACTCTGTGTGGTGGAGGCATCACATCTGGATGAGCAGTTTTCTCCTACATTGTATGTCCATTACAAGGGCTAATCATGGGGGTATAACAAGCCACATAAGCAGCTTTAGTGTAACAGCTTGCAACATATTTTCGAATATCATCTTTAGCACAATTAATTGCACTAACTGCATGTAGACAAGGTAAACCTATCATTTGAAACTTTCTACAAGTACATTTTTTCTTCAGAAGATCTACTACAAATTTGTCCTTACCTCTTATTACTTCAAATTTTGAAATGCCGGCAGCAACCGGAAACCACCACCTAGAAGCATCTATTTCCTTTTGTAACTTAAGCTTAATCCTAGGAAGAATATCATCCTTATACTTCTCAATAAGTACCCTATTTTCAGTCCATCTCTTCATGAAATAAACTCTAATGTCTTCTAGCATGGTCACTATTGGGTTTTCCCCTTGATTCAACAATTGCAAAGTTGAAGCTTTTACACATATTATTGACAAGAGCGTCACATTTAGAATAGAATTCAAACCTTGATTTAGTCCAATACTTTGGACAAATTCCTATCAAGTGTCGATAGGCACCCTCACTAATGGCTCGGATCTCGGCCAACTCATTTTTCCATGCCGCTAGATATGTGCATTTTGCAGCCCTCCACATTCTTTTCTTAAGATTCAGCCCTGGAAATTTTTTTTTGAAGTTGGCATAAAGGTGTCTCACACAGAATCTGTGATCAACACATGGAAGTAATTCATCAAAAGTTAGCACCAAGCCCTGTTGGTGTAAAGTGCACAATTTTAATATAATGATCAAATAGTGATTAAAAAATTCTATCAATACAGTTTAATACAGCAGCAAATACCATCATTTAAATATAGTGGTCAAGAGTTTTCAAATGATGAAGTAATTCACAAGAGTTTTCAATTATACATTAATATGTAGTGCAAAATATTAATTACACTAAAATACAGGTTAGTAGATTACCTTTTGTTGGTCAGACATGAACGTGCTACGTAATAATTTATCCGCTCCTATATCATCAATCAGGTTTGAGAGGAACCACGTCCATGAATCTTTTGTTTCAGCCTCTACGACTGCATATGCGATCGGTAGCATCTGGTCATTCGGATCCCACCCCATAGCAACCAATAGCCATTCTCCATATGGTGTCTTCAAAAAGCAAACTTCAAGACCTATCATAGGCCTACACTTCATGAAACTCTCCTTGCAAGCCTTTAAACAAATATAAATCCTATAAAATCGTGGACTTAAGTCAACTGATGTATCGGGGTGCTCAATTTGGACTGCTGAAGGTAATTGGACTTGCAACTTCACAGATGAACCAGGATTGGTGCACAGAAACTCATGGAAGTAGTCGTAAAGTCTTCTATACTGCTCCCTAAAAGTTCCATTAATGTCAACCAGTGCAATCTGCTTGGCCCAAAATGTCTTTGCTCTTGAAATCTGCACATTCCACTTCCTAAGAGTCCTACTTTGTATGGTGCCCAGCTTCAACTTCGGATTCTCCTCTACTTTCCTCCTGAAGAATTTTGCCAGCCACTTCGACTTCATCACTTTTATGTCAAATACAGTGTTACAAGAATGTGGATCATTAACAGGTCTTAGCTGCCAACTATTTTCATTGGCCATCTTCACTGCATATGCAAACCATTCATATCCATCTCCACACTTAGCCCTCACCCGGACATTGTCCACCACTGGAAATTTTATGTTTCTCCCAGTATGAGCAGCATATGATGTCACAGCTTCTTTGAACTCCTCTCTTGTTGCATAGAGAGTTCCAGACTCCCACTTATACTTGCTCATATCATTTAACTCCTTGTGAACGTGAAATTTCTTCTTGCTGGCTTCATCATCCTCACTCGATACCTCCTCTAACTCATCACTGTTCAATCCTTCATCATCACTTAAATGAGAGCTCTTTCTCTTTCCAACAGCCACCTTTTGAGTTTTCTTTAACTTCTCGACAGCACTCTTACTTTTTTTAGACTTTCTTATATCTTGGTGCCTCTCCCCAAGAGTTATATCAACATCAAATAGCCCATCATCACCACAATAATCATCTTCACTATCACTAAAATAAAGATCTGAATTAGCCTCATAATCTGGGTCATCAGTGTCATCCTCTTCTTCACTATTCCCCATCACCAACATTCTGTACCACTTCTTCAACATTTAAATGGACATCAACTAATCCCTGCATTTGGGCCTCCATATCTGCCCCTCCACCTTGGGCTTCTACTTCAATATTTTGGGCCTGTCTAATATCACTTGGCCCACTTTTAACATCCACACACTCTTCCTCAACAACCTTGCTGTTATTCCCAACATCTAAATAACCAATGTCCTCACAAAAATCATCAGGGACAGAAACCTTATGCACCACATATAAATCAACCACCTTTTTTTCAACTCCTATATTTGCCATTTCCATTGCTTCTTCATCACCTTTCAACAACTTCAACCCTTCTAATCCTAATTCAGTATCTTTATACCACAGTACCTCAATGTTCTCAGTAATGTATCCAAGTTTTTCAACCACATCATAAGCCTCTATAACACTCCATCTATCTCTGCCACACCAGTCAACCGTTGTCACCTCACCATCAATATATTCAGTTTTATCCTTATCACTACAAAATCTACCCTTGTGATGAACTCTAACACTGAAATCATCCATCCTGCCATTATGAAAATATTTTCAAACCAAAGAACAGAGTAACTAATCATTCAAAAATATAGACCACGTAAAAATTATATTTTTCACCAAAATAGAACAAAAATTTCTCAACCCCTGAATGCAATAGAACTCTAACAGTAATCAAGAGTGACAAAAAAAAAACCCTAAATCCTAACTGTTCAAACATGCAGTAGCAAAATTAATCAGAATGGTGGCCTACCTCGTCAGAAACGTTGATCAGAATCGCGCTACCCCAGAATGAATCGTTGATGACCGAATGCTATCCCAGACTCCTCCCTCAGTCTCCACGGTGTCGCAACTTGTGCCGTCCTGCACGTCACCACGGCGGCCTGAAGACAACGCTGCCAAGTATGACCACCCACCAAGCTTCTTCGTCTGACTCTGTTTCTCTGGCTATGTTGCTTCTTGCCAAAGGGAAGACAAACAGGTTATGTTTGAAAAAAGAAGCTAATTGGTATACTTGGGTTACTCAGCTAGGGGTATTTTGGGGGTTTCACATTTTTTGCCACCTCACACACCATATTTTGCCATATCACTAACGTTTGTGACTAATTTAAACGGCGTCAACTTACAGGATAATATTGATGTAAATCGAAAACTTCTGGGATAAAATTGAAACAAATTCAAACTTAGGGGTAATTTTGAAACTTTTAGTAAACTTCAGGGACAAAAAATATATTTTACCCTATATTTAATTAATTGATATACATAATATTAAATTGTGTGATACTTAAATATCTAATTAAATTAATTAGTTAATATAATTAAGTCATCATAATAAATTGTATTTAATGAATTAAAAGAAATAAATTAGAAAATACTTTCAGAAGTATGGGAGTGGATCCTCTCCAATGGAAAAAAAATTGGATGCTTTCCAGTGTTTAATCTAACCCTTCATTACTTTCTCTTTTCTATTTAATTTTGATCCCACTTAGAGAATTAAAAGTAAAATATCATACTTTATTCTCTCAAATGATTTTTTCATTGGAGAGGATCCATTTCCCAGAAGTGTATACCACATCAGTTTTATCATTAAATGCAAAAATTTAATTTTTATATAATAAAATGAATAAAATAGATTAGTTTGTCTTAAGGTGAAAACTATCCAAATTAAATTAGCATCTAACATTTTTTTAATTATCAATTTTATATAAAAATAGTTATACGTAAGTTTTTATTTTATTTTGAATATCTGAAATAAATATTAATATTTTTTTATTTTTTTATTTTATTATATTCTAAATATTTTATACCTATTCAATTCTATTTTCACTGTTAGGTAAAAAAAGCATTAATAAATCTTCATACTCACTTAAGAGGTCGCGAGTCTCTGTATCTTTGGTAAAAAAAAAAGTATATTTTTTGTCCTTGAAATTTAATAAAAGTTTTAAAAATACTCTTATATTTTATTTTATTTCAATTTTGTCCCAAAATTTTTTTGTTTATTTCAAATAAATTTCTAACGGCTAATTTTTCAAAAAATTCAAGACCGATTCAAGAACAATTTCATAAGAACAATTCTCAACACAAGTAAATCAAGCATAATTTCATGCATTATTATTGTATTGGTCTTAAATTTTTTGAAAATTTAATCGTCGAAGATATATTTGATGCAAATAAAAAATTTTTGAGACAAAATTAAAACAAAATAAAATTTAAAACTATTTTTAAAATTTTAGCCAAACTTTAAAGACAAAAAATATATTTACCCTGTATAAAATAAATGTCACATAATAAATTCTAATGATATAACAATTGAGAATAATTAAATTATGAAAGCTACATCCTCTCACATCCGCAGTCAACACACAACATGTTACACACTCGATGACCAACAAGTTCTTGCCATTCGGGTGTAGCTTCGTAAAATCACAGCAATAACTGTTCAACTACTTTGTGTACTACGCTTTTTAAAGTATTTAATTTATTTACCTGGTAAAGTAAATTGCCTAACCAAAACCACAAATTAACATCTACCGTAAGCATTAAAAATAAATTAATATCCACTCTCACCAATGTAAAAATAGGTGACTGCTAGTGCTATATTCTTAAACCCAGCACTTAACGCACTTTTACTATATTTAGATGGATTATATAGACGGTGAAAATAAAATTTATTTGTGCACAATTTTATATCTTGCGTAGAAAAGGAAAGACAAAGAACAAAACAGGTTGCTGGAGCTCTGGCAGGAGGAAGCATAATTTGTCAGAAGCCATACATGGTTCGCATCAAACATAGTACTTATGCTCACCTGAATATTGTTGAAAGCATCCAATGTCTCATATAAAGGGCAGAAGTGTTCAAAATCAATCAATTTAATCATAACTATTAAGTATTAAACTAATTTTACAAAATAAAAGTAATTAAAATTACAAAATTTTGAATTTGATTACATGTTTTCCCTTTTTTTTTTGGTTAAATCAATGCCATTAATTGAATGAAGTTTGAATTTAAGTTTATAAATATCAATTCAGCTTAATTCAAATAAAATAATATTTACATGATTTTATTTACTTTGTTATTAGTTAATGACCTGTATGTGTTCACTTTCACTTAAATAATATTTTAGGAACATTCGATTTGTATCATAAAAGAAAATTGACGAACTTGTTATTTTATTTTCTACGTCTATATATCTTTCTATTTAATATTAGTCACGGTAAAAATTATATATTTGCAATGAAAGATTTAATTGAACAACGTAATGTAATACATTAATTTTTTTTCCAAAGATGGTGAATTTCATTAATAATAATACATATTTATACACGGTCATGTTATATATATTTTAAATAAGTATATTAGATGTACATTAAAATTAATTATTGGTATGAAATATATATTAAAATATATAATATACGTTAAAAATGAGTTAAACTACACTTATATTTTATATTTATATACACAAATTCATAATAACTGATTTTAATAATTGATTTTAGTATACACTTAAAATTTAAAATTAAAATGAAATCTTAACTATTTTAATAAATGATAAAAATATATCAAAGAACTAAAAAACAAAGAAAATTTGTTTAACAACAATACAACATTACTTCAATTAAAATTTATCAGTTCTGCTAGGTGAATAATAGGTCGTGGTTTAAGTCCACTAACAATTTAATTTCACTTCTATTCTAAACTTACCACTTTTACCTAATTTCATTTTGATCTAAATACATCATATTCTAATTCAAACCTCATTTTCAACGCAGTCAGCTGTTTGTCACCTATCCTAAGACTCCCTCGCCGGCGAGAAAACTCTCTAGCACCACCGTCTTCCACCGTCACCAACCTCGAATGTCGTATTAAGAACAAAAATGACATTTGCGTGAAAAACATACATTCCATTTGTATTAAAAACAAACATCCCATTTATATTAAGAATAAATATCTCATTTACATAAAAAATAACCATTTACATGCGTATAAAATTTTCATGACATACCTTTCACCCTTTGATGATTCCATCAACAGTCTCAATATCATGTTTTCAACACAAAAAACGTGTAATGAGCTTGGGTTAGCAGTAATGGCACCACCCTCAGTGGTCACGAGCCAACAGCTTGCGGTAGCAGTTCTGGTATCGTGAATCGCAATGACGACAGGAGCACAGGTTCGTGAAAAATGCACGGCTACGATCGCAAGATTACACAGAAATAGCGGCAGCGAAATAACGGAGATGCAATGCGATGACGTTTAGGCTAGGGGTGTTCGCGGTGCGGTTTAGTTCGGTTTTAAGGGAAAAAGTCATCCGATCCGAACGCTTAATTTATGTGCAGTGCGATTTGGATTGGATGAATTTTTTTTCGAAATCCGATCCGATCCGATCTGATTACAAGCGGTTTGGATTGGTTTGGATTTGCGGTTTTTTAAATAAAAAAACTAAATACATATAACAAGTCTCAACATCAAATTTTAAATAACCAATAATGACATAACAAGTCTTAACAATATCTTAAAAAGTTAACGATAACATAACAATAGAAATAAAATTATATGTTAGTTAAAATAAATAAATAAATAATATTTTGAACATAAAATATTTATTAAATAATAATAATACATGAATAATAGAAAAATGTATAACAAATTGAACATGTTATAAGTATAATTGTAAATATAATAATAAAATAATAATATTAAAGCACATTGTGCGGTTTGGATTGGATTGGATCGGTTATGAAAAATAGATCCGAAATCTGATCCAATCTAGCAGTTTGCAAAAAATAGAATCCAATCAAATCCGAATTAATGCGATTTTAATCGATTTTCAATTTGGATTGAATTAGATGAGCGGTTTAAGAGGAGTTATCAAATTAAATGTGATTATCATGAAAGATTTGGTACATCAACATTATATATTCATTCATCTACAGCATCGCCACCAGTTTTAGAGCCTATATAATTCAGAAACTAACAATCTACTTTCTTGAATGATCACTAGCTTCAAAAGCAGTAGTTGTGGTTGATGAGTTTTGATCATAGCAAACCCACCGGCAGATGCATGCCAAAGAACAAACCCCTCTACTCCGTTTTAATTAATTAGCAATTCAATGAATTGAGTTGTAAGGTATTTACTGAGTTGGTAACCCAAGTTTAATTTGAACTAACTTTAGCTGCAAATAATTAACATCATCAATCTATTGATACTCTTCAATCTTCATTCAATAAACCACTTATTTGGATTAGGGTTCTCTACGTACTATTTTTATTCAAAAAATATCGAAACTTACAAAGAGCTAATTATAATTAAATCTTTTTAAAACACCTAGCTAGCTAACAATAATTATTGTCTAGCTGGAATGTTTAATTTCTCTAGGTCATCTTTTATCTCTAAGTGCACATACAAAGATAAGAGGATTAATTAGTTGTTAGTTGTGATCTATAAAATTATCATGACTACTGACATTGGTCATATATACTATTTCAATATGTGTAAAACTTCTTCTGTTAGTTGATTTCATTAATTTTTCTTTTCTTTTGTCTTTGTACTTTCTGCGTACTTTATTTGTCAAGTTGGAAGCTAATTTCAACACTTAAAACAAGTTTACATATGCACAATTAACATATGACTACTCTTTGTTTTAAATCAAAGTTTCCTTGAAAGAAATTTTTTGCAGGCGAAATTATAATTTACACGTTGGTTTGTTGGTTATTGAGTGTCATTAATTAAATACGTTAATTCTTTTTTCCCCTTTATAAGGTTGAAAAAATCATATTTAATCGAAAGTGTATAAAAACTAACTTTTAGTTTTTCAACTTTAGTCAACTTGTCAATGAGATATAACTCAAATAACATAGTCTTCCTATCTCATTATCTAAGAGATTTAGGGTTCAAGTTTTCTTATTTTTCATTAAAAAAAAATTTTTAGCCAAGTTTAAAATTTAAGTTTATAATTTGGTATTTAGGATTAAGAGTTTATGATTTAAGATCTTTAATTTAAGATAAAATAATTTTAAAATAATTAATTGATGATGGCTAAAAAATGATTCTCTAACCTTACTCTATTTAATTGGATCATTATAAATGGATTAAATCCGACTTAAAGCGCAAGTAATATTATGTTCTAAACTTTTTTTAAGATTTTACAAAAAAGAATATTTCTTATACTATTTTAAGGTCAGAATCTATTTTAGCAGGTGTTCTATAGTGCTTACAAATTACACATGTTTCAACTTTATAAAAACGTAAATTTCACTTCCCAACGTTCACATTTAAACAATTTAGATACAAAATTTATGAGCATGACAGAATTGTCCTTCTTTTACATATGCTTACAAAATTTTCTAGTATTACTCTATTTAATGGGATCATTATATTTGGATTACATCCAATTTACAGCGCAAAATATGTTTTTGTTCTAAACTTTCCCTTTAAGATTTTACAAAAAAAATATATATTTTCTATACTAATTTGAGTGTCAGAATTTTTGTTACATGCAAAATCTTCCAAAAAGTATATACTACGTCCTAGACAAGAAGAGAAAGACCTATCCTTTGAGGAAGCTGATGATATATAATAACTGATTAGGATTAACGGAGCAATATTCAGATACCTTAAGCTTTCGACCTACTTTGAAATATGATATTTACATATTCAACCACTTTGAGAAATGAATAAATGAATGGGAATAGCATAGTGAAGTGAGTTCAAGCACATTTAGTTTGAAATAAAGTTAAAATAAAAATCTTACTACATTAAATCGGCACCGGCACACATGAAATTAAGTATGACAGTTTCTAACAATTGAGTTGACTGCAACTCCTTCAACTCTATGATCAATATTAGTAATTAGAACTTAGAAACAACACGCAATATGAGCACAAATTGTACGTGGACGAAAAATATAAAGGAAAATTAATACGAGAAACTCAACAAAGACACCTAATACTTTTTGTATATATGTATGATTATAACTCAACCAAATGTAGGTGCAAATTTTAATTATTTGTGATGACAATTTGTATCTTGTCAAACTCTCTAACTGAAGAATGGTCAAATTTCGCAATTTATGGATGCTATTGGCCTCAAAACAAAATATCTATTATATTAATTAATGCTTTGATTATTCCTGATTCCACATGTATATCCCCCGGTCATGTTTTTGTATCATCGTTCACTATATATTATCATCATTCCATAAAAAATATATATATATATATATATATAACTAATAACATTTTTGAACAATATATGCACAATGTGAATCAATAAGATTAAAAGAGTAAATTTAATGAGTGGCATTAAATTAGGATATAATATACTTATATTTAATTGATAGTTGTTCATGTTGTTCAAGATAATCATTATTCTCTAACACTCTCCTTCCATAAATCCTTCCATAAATACTAAGGAGACTTTTAGTCTATTCTCCACTTAACATGTACAATGCATTAATTAATTAAGATCCGTGATGATGTATAAAAGACTCTATCGGCATTGTGGAAAAAATATATTGGGTATTAATAGAATCAGATGAATTTTGCTTTATTTATTTACTTGCT
>NC_029779.3:29160513-29164047 GCF_000817695.3 Arachis duranensis
TATTATAACAAAAAGATATTCATATTTAAATAAGTACTTATAGTAGTAGAAAGGGTATAAGCAATAAAATTACGTAAAATTTTTATAAAAATTTCTTTTAATTTTGATCTAACAAAATTTAAAAAGATTTTAATTTAGTTTTTATCATTAACTTGTTGAGATTGAAATGCATTAAATACTAAAATTTTGTCACGTCATCCCATTGTAAACAAAGAACAGACTTCTAGATATTTTAAATTTTACCAAATTAGAACTAAAAAAATATTATAAAGGCTAACATAAGAAACAAGTATTGCACAGGAGGGATAAAAGAACTAGTGTTTGGACATTGAAGCTTATAATTACATGAATAATAGCGTGTCAAAATGGGAGAAGAGGAAGCATGTTTAGCAATTAATGAAAGGGGGTAGCTGGCACACCATAAACTATCATCGTATCTACTGCATACATTGCATTTCGCGTGGTATAATGTTCTTGACATTTACCTTTCATTATTCAATTCAACTATATAACAATCACCGTATGAATCAGAATCACTCACACAAAACCTTCTATTCATATTGTCTTTCCGCAAGCAGGTAAACATCTCAATCAATCAATCAATCTACACATCTATATCTATCTATCTTTCTTTTCTTTGGATGATTGATTACATACTCATGTTTTCTTAAGGAGATGAAAGGGGATACAACAAAGAGTGGTGCAGAGTTGGAACTGAAGCTGAACCTGTGTTTCCCAGCATCATCATCATCATCAACAACGGATGAATCATCATCATTGGAATCTTCGAATGCGTCATCAGAGATGTCGTGCGTGTCTTCATCAGAAGAAGCAAAGCCAATGGTGCTGGTAGGTTGTCTTGGGTGCTTGATGTATGTTCTTCTTTCAGGTGCTGATCCCAACCCTAAGTGCCCCAACTGCAACAGTAGGGTCCTTCTTGATATCCTCAAGAACGAGAAGATCAACAACCCAATTCCATAGCTAGCTTCCAACTTCAAAAATAAAGTGCATGCATGTATCTCTTTCAGATTATTTTATTTTTCATTTGTTACCGCTTGTTCATTAATAATAGTACCTAGATTATATTTATTTATATTATTTTCTTCGTTGTATCTTGTATTCAATTCTTGTGTATGATGAAGGGAATTGAAGATCAGGAGATTTGATTTATAATATAAACATGATTATATATGCTTTGTTTATTGATCAGAATCATGCGGACCCATCACCCAATTTTGTCTTTTGCATATACAACATGTTTTGTTTAAATTTGTTCCAAATTTTCCCTCAATATGTTTTACAAGGCCTTTTATCAGATCAAAGGCCTTTTAAATATACTTGTTAATTATTTACTTAGTGTAGAAACTTAATGATTCTTATAACTTTCATTAAGTCCATATATGATATATGTGTACTAATTGCAAGTATTTAACTGTTATTGTATTGTTATGAAATTCTTATATATATATCTCTCTATTATTTTGTTTTTTGTTGATTGTTTATCTTCATCATCACTTTTTGGCATGGATATTGAATACCTCCAAACTAGTTTAAAAGATGGAAAAGTTTAGTTTAGAATCAAGTTTTGAAAGGTTTGAAAAATCACTCTAGCTACCTCTCTTCCTTGTTACTTACTGTTTTATAAAGATAGTTTTTGCCGCTACTAAATTTGTCCAATATCAGAGTATAATTCGATTTTATTAGAGCAATCATAAGTATCAATTATTTTAAACTCCAAATAATTTAGTCCAAATTATTATGGACACCAAAATTAAAACTATTATGAAATGATGAGTTATCCCCGCAATACTATTAATTATTAGCCAATTTTTCTTAAAATATTTTACCCATTTAATTTAATTTAAAAAATTGAAAATTTAGTCAACTCTGTTAATCCAAAAAAAAAAAAAAAACGCCAACCACCAGGCACCAGTAAGTGAAACAAACTTTGTTTAGCCGCCTATTTATGTTTAACATTTTATTATAGAAAATGAATATCATGATTCCTATTTTAATTTAATAATGTCAGTTTTTTTAAATAAATTTATGCAAACATCAATACAAAATATTATGTGTAGAATGATATTATTAAAAATAGGAATAACTATATTATTATCTTTTATTTTTTAAGGATTAAAATTTTCATTTTTTTCAATTTTCTTAATAAAAAATTGATTGATCCAATTTCAATTATCTAATTGATTTTTATATGTGCTTCTTTTTCAAACTCATCTAACTAACTTAACTCCTGCTACTTAAAATTTGTTTCTTTTGTTTTTCTATGACATAGAAGCAGACTAATTAAAAAATAAAAAATTTATTTATTTATTATTATGGTTTTTTATTTCATAAAGATGGTTGGCGGACGGCCAAGTTAGTTGTTGGATGTTTCCTTTCACTTGAAAACAAAGAACGAAGTTGAATCACTAATAACTTCAGGTTTATGCATGCACACTATAATCATGTTGTTAATCCCTATTTAGTTATTTTTTATATACACTTTGCAATACATATACTTTAAAATATTACCACTACCTAAAGTTGAAGTTGACATTTTCTTTATAAGAAGAACAAACTGCACGTGCCCATATACTACTTAGCTTGTTGCAAATACTCCAGTTGAGTCTTCATAACATTATTTAATTTGAGGTAGGTCGTTGAAACCATGCGTTGAATTAATTAATAAATAATACGAGTATTTTGCTGAGTCGGCAAATCTTTTTTTTTATCTCATAAATTAATAAAGCATATATCCTATCTCTAAAACAACACAAAATAATTATTATAATCACTGGGATTAATATATTCTCTTAGAATCTTTTATATAACTGTCGCATATTCTAGCTAAAACCTACCAGACTCAAATTTGTTATTACTAAATATTCTTAGGCTTGTGTTTTTTGTTGTCATAAGATATATAAATAGTACAGTCACCAAAAACATAAGATTTAAGTGAATAACTTAAATAATAAATTCAAAATTATATTTTATAAATGATCTTTAATAAATTCAAAATTATATTTGCGAACTCCATTTTTCTAATAGTAAAAATTATATATCAATTCATAGAATTGGCCTTGTTCTATATCATGATGAAGCCAAGTGGGGTACCCTTTACGTATATCATATGGATAGATATTGACACAACATGATTCATTTCATGGTATCTAAATTTAGGCAAGGTTATCATGTGTGCAAAAAATGAATAATCAACCACTTAGTCGCCGCCATTTCTATAATCGTATCATATTACTATTTTATAATAAGAGCGATTTCTGTAATACACGAAAGGGATTGCTGGCACGCGTAAATCGTGCTAGCCATTCTTCTTTTTCTAATGCAAATGTGAAATCACTGCAACCGTGTAGGTAAACAAGTATTAATAATTACCTATTATTTTGCATCAGAATTTCGAATTTAATCACGCTACTTATATATTAAAATTAACTATTAAAATTACTTATTAAAATAAAATATACTAAAATATAAAATATATATTAAAAATAAATTAAATTATATATATTTAAATATAAA
>NC_029779.3:29164127-29181797 GCF_000817695.3 Arachis duranensis
AAATTATTTCATACTATATAACTACATTTTTTTTTTTTTTTGGTCAAGTGGATTGGACAACCCCCAATCCTAGGTATCACAACTCACCCACACTACACACTCACCCACACACATTTTAAGGGTTCATAATCAATACTTGGTGCACTCATCAAGATTTGAACCCGGATGCAGCATATTAAGAGGCACATGGTGTTACCAGTTGAGCTAAGCCTCAGCTGCATATAACTACATTTTTAATAGGATAATGAAATAAATTGGGCTAAGAAAGTAATACAAAGCCCAAATTAACATTATTATGGACCAACATCATTCTTGGCCTGAATTAAAAGAAGAGAGAAAGGATTAATCTAAAGCTTAGTTCGGTTACCCACTTTCTTTGGTGAATGAAATTCAAATTTCATTTCAATTGATTACTTTTTTTTGGTAACCGAAACTCAAAATTAAATTGAGTTTATTATTGGGCATTGAAAGCTTTGTCTCTTTTCTCTCCTTTCTCTTTGCTTTTTGGTCATATCAATCAACAGAGAAGATGATAGAAGTTATCAAAAGAAAAAGTAAAGTCATAAAGAAGCTTAAGGAAAAAAAGGCTATAGAAGATCTCATAGTAAAGATCTGAAGAAAGGCAAAGTAAGATTTTTTCCATTGAAGACATGAATTGAAAAAGGGTTTCAAGATTTTTAAAATAAAAAATAGAAGCAATCCGTCTCTGTCAAGAAGAAGATCTCAGTTGCAAAAGTTTATTTCCATTTTTGTTCATCAAAGAAAGAAGATAGCAGCCGAGCTACAGGTAGAAAGAAGCAAACATGGAAGACAAGAAGCTGTCTTGGCTCAGAAGCTCATCAAGGGTCCGAATCCTTTCTTGGAGCCAAAGACAAGATCAAGGGTTCAGATTGAAAAAGCTTGATGAAAAGGGTTGAGAGGTACATGCATTTTGGTTTTTGGTTTTCTCTCTCTCTCTTCTCTTTGTCTGAACCGTTGCTATTTTTGGTTGGAGAAGAAATTGCTTGGTTGAACCGGTTTCAACCTTGGAAGCTTCCCCTTCTATATTAAGGGTGAACGGCCAAGGGTTGAGATAAAGGAGAAAAAGTGAAAAAGCACATAGTTCTCATAGCTACCCAAACTTTCTGAGTTCTTCTCCTTCAATGGTGTTCATTTTGTTTTCTTTTTCTTAGTTTTGTCTGTCTGAGTCTCATGGTGAAATAGGCAAACATGGTGATATTTGTAAAAAAAAAGCCAGTGAGAGAAAAAAGACAGTGATCAAAATTAGAGAAAAAGTCATAGATGTCTTAGAGTTTCTTTGTACATCTTTCTGTTGTGTTTTATGATCCTGTGAAGATTCTTTTACAAGTTGGGTTAGCACTTTGCGGTTGAAAGCTAGGTTTTGAGTCCTAGTCAAATTCAGATTGGGTGTAGAATCTAGATTTGTCCCAGATAGGAATGGGTAGTTCTTAGGGAGAAATTGGTGTTTGTAATATTGTGAAAACATAGTGAAATTCCATCATTATTGTGATGGAGACTGGATGTAGGCCACATTACACCTAGTGCCTGAACTAGGATATATCTGGTGTTAATTCTTCTTCCCTACTCCTTTCTCTGTTTATGTTTATCAGGAGATAAAAACAAAAATATCTCTCAACTCAGCACGAGACAAAACAAAAGTGTCTCTCAACTCAACACGAGACAAAAAGTAGAAATATCTCCTGAAGTCCCTTAAAAGTCAGAAAGTAATATTGATGGCAAAAGGGGCTAAGATTCAACCCCCCTCTCTTATTCACTGATTATCATCATAAAGGCACAACCCAAGTCAAAAGATCCAGAATAGACATGCTGAACAGAGACTACAAAATGTTCTAAAAAAAAGGAGTTGCTCTCAAATCAGTCACTGAATCTTTAGATGATGAATCCAGTGATAATTTATCTGACGATGACTTTGTTTTGTTTGATAAGAAATTCAGAAAAATAATGAAGGTGAAGGAATGGAACAAAGGAGGTAGTTCAAGAAAACCAAAGAAGGACCTAAGCAAGCTGATCTGCTACAACTGTAAAGAAACTGGACACTTCAAGTTTGATTGTCCAAAACTGAAGAAGGAGGACAAAGCGAAAAGAGAAAAGAGGAAAGGACTCATGGCATCATGGAAAGACTTGGAGACTGATTCAGATGAAGAAGATAAAACAGAATCCAAGTCCCAAACATGTTTGATGGCTGCATAGTTAATGAGGTTTGCCTAGCATCCAAAAGAAAGGACAACATGTGGTATATGGATAGTGGGTGCTCTAGGCATATGACCGAAAAGTCAACATTCTTCATCAAACTTAATGAGTATGATGGAGGTTTTGCTACTTTCGGTGACAATGGTAAAGGAAAAATAGTGGCCATGGGTAAAGTGGGTAAGAATTTCTCTTATTTCATTAATGATGTTTTGCTTGTTGATGGATTAAAGCACAATCTACTAAACATTAGCCAATTGTGTAATCTTGGATATTTGGTTATTTTTAGAAAATTGGATTGCTTGCTTTTTTGTGAAAAATCCGGTGATATTTTGTTTGAAGAAAAAAGATGCAATAATGTGTATGGATTAACTCTAGAGAATTTAAAGGATCAAAAAGTAACTTGTTTTACCTCTCTTGAATCTGAAAAATGGCTTTGGCATAAGAAATTGCAACATGCAAGCATGTACCAAATTTCTAAGCTTGTTAAAATGAATTTAGTTAGATGAATTCCAAATATTAAATTTGATAAAGATATTACTTGTGATGCTTGTCAACTAGCTAGGCAAACAAGTAAGATCATCTTTTAAATTCAAAGATGGAATTTTCACTAAAAGGCCATTGGAAGTGTTACATATTGATCTTTTTGGTCCTACTAGAACACAAAGTTTGGGAGGAAAACATTATGGTTTGGTAGTGGTGGATGATTACTCTAGATTTGGTTGGGTTCTTTTCTTAGCTCACAAAAATGATGCGTTCTATGCTTCCTCATCTCTTTGAAAAAAGATCCAAATGAAAAAGATTTAAAAATTGCCCGCTTGAGAAGTGATCATGGAAAGGACTTTGAAAATCAATATTTTAAAAATTTTTGTGATGAATTTAGAATAGCACATAACTTTTTATGCCCAAGAACACCCCAATAAAATGGGGTTGCTGAAAGAAGGAATAGAAGCCTTCAAGAAATGACAAGGACAATGATTTGTGAAAATGATGTTCCAAAATTTTTGTGGGTTGAAGCTGTAAACACAGCTTGTTATATTCTAAATAGAACCATCATTAGAAAAAATTTAAAGAAAACTCCATATGAGCTTTGGAAAGGAACCCTACCTAATCTTAAGTATTTCCATATTTTTGGATGCAAATATTTTGTACTTAACAACAAAGAAAATCTTGAAAATTTTGATCCAAAATCTTATTAAGGAATGTTTGTTGGATACTCCACCACTAGCAAAGCGTTTAGAGTTTACCTCAAAGAATATAGAACAATTGAGGAATCCATACATGTGTCTTTTTGTGATTCTAACTCTATTCCAAGTGCTGTGTTAGATGATGATGCAGGTAGTGAAACTAATGTGAACCAACAAGCCAATCAAGAAAATTCCAAATCTATCCCAGCTGTTAAATATGTCCTAACTGTTAAATCTGTCAGTCCAAAAACTTCTCTTCAGAACGGAAGAGACATTTCTGTTTTGTCTCCTGAACAAATCAGAGAATCCAAAACAGAGTTGCCTACTGAAACTCATCAAGGTAAAACCTTTCTTCAAAGGCCACGTGAATGAAAATTTCTGAAGGATTACCCTCATAAATTCATCATTGCAGATCCTTCACAAGGCATAACCACTAGATCCTCAAGTAGAAAGCAAATGGAACTAAGCAATGTTACCTTCTTGTCCCAATTAGAACTTCTTAATATGAAGCAAGCTCTTGAAGACCCCTCATGGGTTAAAGTCATGGAAGAAGAGCTATCACAATTTCATAAGAATGAGGTTTGGATCCTTGTACCGAATCCCAATGGTAAAAAGGTAACCGATACAAAATGGAATTTCAAAAATAAATTGGGTGAGGCTGATAGTATTGTTTGTAACAAGACTAGATTAGTAGCCCAAGGTTACGATCAAGAGGAAGGCATTGACTTTGATGAATCATTTGCTCCAGTTGCAAGAATAGAAGCAATTAGGTTGTTTCTTGCCTATGCTACCCACAAAGGCTTTAAAATATTTCAAATGGATGTCAAATGTGTTTTTCTTAATGGTTTTATAGATAGGAAAGTATTTGTGACTCAACCCCCCGGTTTTGAAAATGAAGATTTTTCAAATCGTATTTTTAAACTATCAAAGGCTCTTTATGCCTTTAGGCAAGCACCTACAGCTTGGTATGAAAGGCTTAGTGCCTTCTTGTTGAAAAGTAATTTTTAAAGGGGTACCACCGATACTAATTTGTTTATAAAAGAATCTAATGATGATATCTTACTTGTTCAAGTTTATGTGGATGACATTGTGTTTGGATCGGCAAATGAGTCCTTGTGTGAAGAGTTTGGAAACTAATGGCTAGTGAGTTTAAAATGAGTTTAATGGGAGAATTAACTTTCTTTCTTGGTCTTCAAATCAAACAAACTCCTAGTGGTATCTTTATTCACCAAGAAAAAAATGCCAAAGAGTTAATCAAGAAATTTGGTTTAGAAAATTCCAAACTAATGAGAACACCAATGCATCCAAACATTAAACTTGACAAAGATGAAAAAGGCAAAGATGTGGATGAAACAAAGTATAGAGGAATGTGAGGATCACTTATGTATCTTACATTCTTTAGGCCGGATATTGTTCAAAGTGTGGGTGTGTGTTCTAGATTTCAATCTCATCTCAAAGAATCCCATCTTTCAGCCATCAAAAGCATCATTAGATACATTAAGGACACATGTGATCTTGGCTTATGGTATCCTAAATCTAATGAGTTTTCTATAGTAGGATTTTGTGATGCAGATTACGCGGGAGACCGAGTGGATAGAAGAAGCACGTCTGGAATATGTTGCTTCCTTGGAAGTTCACTTAACATGTGGTCAAGCAAGAAGCAAGCCACTGTTGCTTTATCCACAACTGAAGCCGAATATATCTCCACGGCTGCTTGTTGCTCTCAACTCTTATGGCTTAAAACTCAATTGGAAGATTACAAATTGAGAATCAATAGTATACCCTTATTTTGTGACAACATGAGTGCAATAAACATTTCAAAAAATCCTATGTTGCACTCTAGAACTAAACATATTGAAGTGAGATATCATTTCATTAGGGAACATGTGCAAAAGAGAACTATTAATATTCAATTTGTTAAATCCGAAAAGCAACTTGTTGACATTTTTACTAAACCCCTGTGTGAAGACAGATTTTGTTCCATGAGAAAAAGTTTAGGGATGATGGACTTAAGTTCTATTGAAAAATGTGAATTTCATGCCTCTGTTTGCTTTTGTCTCGTAGACAACAAGGAGACAAATATGGGCAAGTGATGAATAAGTCATTAAATAGGGAGAGACTGAAATTTGGTACCCTGAACTCAAGCCTGTTCAACCACCTTGGGGCCTACTCTATGATACTGGCTCATTATCTTTTGGGTATCATAATTTTTTATTTTTAAATATTTTATTTTAAGAAGGTTTTCACATCATATCTTCTAAAAGGGGAGTTTTTTCAAATCAAATCTTTTTCCTATAACTTCTCCCGCTTTTCAAGGAAAGGTCTTTTCGGTTATTCTTTTTTATTTTTAAATTCCTTATTGAAAACTGTTTTCATTCAATGTTGATTGCTTTAAATGAGATATCTTTCACTAAGCATTTATGATGGTGTAACCTCTCTCCACCTTCCACTCTCTTCGGCACTCTCTTCATCTTCTTTTTCTCCATTTTACTTCCTTCAACATGAGAAAGAAACTTCCTACCCGAAGAAGTACCCGAAATCCCATTCCTAAAAATCCTCCATCATCCAAAGGACCTCAAACCCACACTCACATACACATTCACACTCACTCATCTTCTTCACCCTCCTCTCATTCCGCTGATTCTATGGCTAGAAAAGTCGTACATCCAAGAGGTTCAACTCGCAAGGAAGTAGGATCATCACAAAAGAAGGCTTCAAAGGGGAAGGGCCTATGCCTAAAGAGGAAGAAGACTCCCCCTCATCACCTTCTCGTCGTTCACCACCGCCACAACGCTCCACCCCTCATCCCTCGGGCCGCTCTGCCCATCTCAGCATCCTAAACGGACTATTCTTCATGACACCCGAGAACCACCAAACCTTGATTCTCTGAATTTCAAGAACAAATATGGTAAAAACCGTTCTCACTATGACCGTTACCACTTTATCTCCTGTGCGGCTTATGAGTTTCATTCCCAAGTTTTGGTAAACTGCCTCTTATGTGCCTCATTTGTTATTAATCTGAAAAATCTTGCTGAGAAAGGAATTGATTTTACAACATATTTTCATGATTTAGAATAGACTCACATTTTTAAAATTTGAAATCCTGTTTATCCAAACTTGGTGTGTGAGTTTTATGCAAACTTAATTTTTCATGATGATAAACTCCATTCTTACGTGAAAAAGGTTCATCTTTCTCTGAATAATGAAACTATAAGTACTGCATTGGGATATCAAGTTGAAGGGGCCAGGGCCTATATGTCTGAAAAATGGGATCAACATGTTGGTATTTTCCTAAAAGACACCCTGGTTCGGATAAGTGAGAATTTCTCTTCTCTAGATGACACCACTTTAACTCAGAAGGCTCTCGGTCCTATGTGAGCTCTGTTGCATCGGATCATTAATCATGTCATAGTGCCACAGAGTGGCTCTTATCAAAGAGTAACAAGTTGTGATACTCTTGTATTATTTGTCATTTTAACTTCTGCCCCTATTTCATTTACATATCTCATGATTAGGCATATGTGGGACTGTGTTTGTAGTGACAAAAAATGCAATATGCCCTATGACATATTTTTTACATGTATTTTTTAGTACTTTCAAGTTGATCTTAGTAATGAGCTGGTAGAGAATAGGGTCTCTACAATCAAAGGTGGGGGAGTTACCGAATCTGCAAAAAAAAAGGCTAAAAGTTCAAAGGCATCTGTATTTTCTGAAAGCGAAGATGAAAGTCTTCCCCCTGCTGAAACTTCTGACAAAACTCAGTTCTCTAAAACAATAAAGGATGTCCTCACTGAATTTCCCAATATGTCCAATCTGATAGTTAAATCATATAAGAGGCTAGAAAGCAAGCCTTTGAGAATGAAAAAGTCTGGACAAAGTGCCGTGAATGAGTGAACTAGCTTATCAAGCATTTTGAATCTATTGACAAGGACGCGGCCAATTCTGAAGGAGAAGAAGACTTTTTTGAATCTGATACCAACTTGTCTGATGCCTAAAATTTGATCTCTGCTGTTTCTGTCTATGGATACACTTTATTTTTCTACATTTAAACTTATTTTCAGTTGAACTGTTTTTATTTGGGATAACTGTAACTAAATACTTTGATACGATTTTATATATTATGGACTGCATTGTCTTTCTCTAATTTTTTATAGGGTCCCTCCTTGATGACAAAAGGGGGAGGAAAAGACTAAAAATAGGGCTGATTTGAAATTAAAATTAGGGTTGTTGGTTGCTCTGATTTATTTTTTTTGTGCTCTGTTTTGATGGCTGGATGGCTTATTTGAAATTGAAATTAGCGCTGTTGGTTGCTTTGATTTATTATTTTTTGTGCTCTGTTTTGATGGCTGGATGTTTAGATGGATGGTTGCTTTGTTTTATTATTCTCATGCACTCAGTTCTATTTTTTTGATCTGTTGGTGCTTTGTTTTGAATCTGTGAACATCTTGATAAAGGTGTTTATTTGATAAAATATGGCTCTATTTTTAAAGGTTCCATGTTTTAAAAATTTGTATCATTTTGAAACTTCTAGAACATACATACAGGTGATGCTTCCATGAATATTTTTTGGTAACTAGGCACACATAAAGGGAGAGCATATTGAATAAAAGAAAGGGGGAGGATTCGGCCAAACCATCAAAGGAAAGTTCTCTAATCCTAATAATTTCAATTCAGTGTAATAATGTTTGTCATCAAGAGAGAGATTGTTGAGTTTGGAAAACTTGTATCAAATTTGATGATCAAACATTGTTAAACATTGATTAAAAAATTATTAAATTATTATTTGCCTCCAATTGTTTGGTTGATAGGTTTGTTAGTGTGCAGATTTTGTATTGGGCCAAATTAAATCAAGCCCAATGTAATTAAAGAATGTTCAGCCTTTATCCAAAATTATTTCATACTATGTGGTTGAATCTTTAATAGGATAATAAAACAGATTGGGCCAAGAAAGTAATACAAAACTCAAGTCAACATTATCATGGACCAACATCATCTTTGGTCTGAATTGGAAGAAGTGAGAAAGGATTGATCCAAAGCTTGGTTAGGTTACCCACTTCCTTTGGTGAATGGTATTCAAATTTCATTTCAATTGATTACTTTTCTTGGTAACCGAAACTCAAAATTAAATTGAGTTTATTGTGCATTGAAAGCTTTATCTCTTCTCTCTCCTCTCTCTTTGCTTTTCGGTCATATCAATCAACAGAGAAAAAAAAAGTGAAGTCACAAAGAAGCCTATGAAAAAAAAGTCTAATGAAGATCGTCACCTCAAAGATATGTAGAAAGGCAAAGTAAGATTTTTGCCATTGAAGGCATGAATTGAAGAAGGGCTTCAAGATTTTTGAAACCAAAAATAGAAGCAATCCGTCTCTGTCAGGAAGAAGATCTCAATTGCAAAATTTTATTTCCATTTTTGTTCATCAAAGAAAGAAGATAGCAACTGAGCTACACGTAGGAAGAAACAAAAATGGAAGGCAAGAAGCTGTCCTAGGTCAAAAGCTCATCAAGGGTCCGAATCCTTTCTTGGAGTCAAAGACATGATCAAGGTTTCAGATTGAAGAAGTTTAATGAAAAGGGTTGAGAGAGCTACATGCATGTTGGTTTTCAATTTTTCCTCTCTCTTCTCTTTGTCCGAACCGCTGCTGTTTTTAGTTGGAGAAGAAGTTGCTTGGTTGAACCGGTTTCAACCTTGTAAGCTTCCCCTTCTATATTAAAGGTAAACGGCCAAGAGTTGAGATGAAGGAGAGAAAGTGAAAAAGCACAGAGTTCTCATAGCTACCCAAGCTTCCTCAGTTCTTCTCCTTCAATGGTGTTCATTTTGTTTTCTTTTTCTTAGTTTTGTCTGTCTCATGGTGAAAAAGGAAAACATGGTGAGGTTTGTAAGAAAAAGCCAGTGAGAGAAAAAAGGCAGTGATCAAAATTAGAGAAAATGACAAAGATGTCTCAGTTTCTTTGTACATCTTTCTGTTGTGTTTCATGATCCTGTGGGGATTCCCTTACAAGTTGGGTTAGCACTTTACGGTTGAAAGCTAGGTTTTGAGTCCTAGTCAAATTTAGATTGGGTGTAGAATCTGGATTTGTCCCAGATAGGAATGGGTAGTTCCTAGGGAGAAATTGGTGTTTGTAATATTGTGAAAACATAGTGAAATTCCATCATTGTTGTGATGGAGACTGGATGTAGGCCACATTGCACCTAGTGGCTGAACCAGTATATATCTAGTGTTAATTCTTCTTCCCTACTCCTTTTTCTGTTTCTGTTTATCAGGAGACAAAAACAAAAATATCTCTCAACTCAGCACGAAACAAAACAAAAGTGTCTCTCAACTCAACATGAGACAAAAAACAGAAATATCTCTTGAAATTTCCTTAAAAGTCATAAAGTAATATTGATGGCAAAAAGGGATTAAAATTCAACCCTTTTTCTCTTAGCCACTTATTACTATCATAAATATATGATTATTTATTTTAATAATTAATTTTAATGTATAAATAATATTTTTAATAAATTATCAGACAAGAGTTTCATACATTCCTTTTATTATGGAGGCTAAGCAACATTCCAGTATAAAATAAAAACTACAATTAGCAACGTTAAATTGAAGGGCAAATTTATAGGGCATGTATAGGATGGCGTCTCAAGAAATTTCAAGAATAGATGCGTATACACATTGTTGTCATATTGTTTATAGGTTTAAATTTAAACTACTCCTTTATTCTCATATTTGTCTATTAGAGTGTTATTTCCAATTTTTTTAAGTTGTTTATAAAATATAAATACCATCATTTCTTTTTCAACATATGTATTTTTTTATGCCTTTTATAGGTCAAATTTGCTCTACCAGAATTTTAAACTAACAGAATTTTTGTGCTGTCTAAGTCAACGTTATTTGCTCAAATCTTTTCACTCAACATTGTGATTATTATCAATAATCTCAACTCATCATTGCATTGCAGACATAAGGAGAATTACGTAGAGTTTCAACGATAAAAAGTGATGAAGATAAAAAAAAAAGTTGATTTGATTGGAGAAAGGGGACAAAAAGAGAGTAGAGGTTCATAATTAGGCTCTTTAATGTGAAAGCCAGAGAATCAAAGATCATCAAAGCTCGAGTGGAGGTGGATATAAACTGTGGTGGTTTTATGTTATGAAGGAATGAGAACAATCTACAGTTATTGTGTAAAGATTAGGCATGATCATAAAATATCAACAATTCATGAAAGGTTTGAAAGAAGAACGACTAAAAGAAGATAAAATAGGAGATTTGGTTCGTGTTGATCAAGTGGGAATAAGGGTGGAAATTGGAAAAAAGAAAAGACAAAAGGAAACATGGTAAATCAATAGAGCAAGAATTCTCATAGAAAGAAGATGCTGTCATCATGTCTAATTGAGGGGCTCTCTAATCATAGTTTCAAAGAAAAACAAAGGGGTAAGAGAGGTGATAAGGGGAACATGGTGGAAGAGACGGATGAAGACACTGAAAAAAGAAGGTGGCAATGAAAGTGCTATAATCATACGTGATAGCCAACAGAAGGGGCAACAGAGTAATTTGAAGGCAATGAGGCTGGAAAAGATCAATTAGCTCTTGATGAATACAACACCAGCAGTGACACTTGTTGAGTTTAGTAAATTTTAATAACATTTTTTGTGATGACAAACATGATTTTGGTTGGGTTGAAAGTCCACAAATATTTTGATGGCTTAGATAGTGTTGCAAGCTCAAATATCATTGAGCAGTTTAAACAAAAGAAACCAAGTATCTGAGGCATAACTACTTAGATTAAGGTTCTAGTCTTAGTCATCTTGGGTAATACACACAGAAGAAAATGAAGTTTATTTTCTCTTATCAAGAGCCAAAATAGAAGAAAGAAAAACTAATTAAAAAGGCTATGTCAAATCAAAATCAACATAAACAAGTTAAGCAAAATCAAAGGATAAAGGTATGAAGTTTCCATTAACATGCAGGTTAATTATTTACTGATTTTTTTTTCTTTCTGCACAATTATTTCAAACAATATAAAGAAAGTGGTAACTATTTTACTCTGCTGTAAATCAATAGCTAATAATGAATTTTGGGGTCAAAGCACAAAATTAAGAGTTTGAATTTGGCAAACTCATTAAGTAAGCAAGTTGATGTTGCTCATCTCTCCACTGTTGTGACCAACTCTAATTCTAAATTCCTAATTTTCTGGCCTGAATGAAGAAAAGAAAAAGAAAACTTAAGCTGGTTCAAAATTCAAGAATTTGACTTAAGAAAGCAAATCCTAGTCGTGGCTAAAGGACTCCATACATAAAAAAAATCACTTCAGTTTGAAAGGCAAAGAGAGAGAATCCGAAATCAGAATTTAGAGAAACCTCACAAATCAAAGCTTGAAGTCTTAGAGGCATTACACTTACACAAAAAATAGCATTCCGCCAAGATGAATAGCTACATTTGAGAGTTCAAAAACTGGGTTAAGCGTATAGAGTTTGAGCTCTTCAACATCATTTCCTTCATGGTTTATTATTAATTATTATGTTCGTATGTTGCATTTTTTTTTTTGTTTTTATTCAGTGGTAAAAGGCATATAAGTAAGGCATTGAAAAAGAGCCATTGAGAGAAAAGACAAAGAGAAAAACTTGGAAAGAAAAAACCAAGGTTTATGTCTTATCTCTTTTGATTGTATTTCTATTTTGTATCATGTGTACCTAAGAGATATCCCTTGCTAAGTTGGGTGAGCACTTAGTATGTTAAGAGTCTAGAGAGTTACGTAGCCAAGTCAAGTTTATAATGAAACTTGATTTGTTCCTGATAGGATTAAGTAGAATCTTTGGTGTATGTAATACTTGATAAGATAATAAAACTGTGGTGGAGACTGGATGTAGGTTGCATTGCACAAGGCAGTTGAACCAAGATACATGACTGTGTCATCTTCTTCTTCCCTGCTCTAATTTTGTTTTTCATGATTTATGAGACAAAATAAAATTGTCTCCTACATAATCATTCTCGCAGTCCAAATAGAAGCAAAATTTTATGCTCTAATATTCAAAATCTTCTATATGACTATAAGGTGACAAGTGGCCAGAAGGTGAACTTAGATAAATCAACAGTTGTTTTAGTAACAATACCCCTATGATCGTAGACATCATTTGGTAAAACTTTTAAATATTGGACATGTTGGAGCTCAAAATAAGTACATGAGACTCCCTTCTATCGATCAAAGTTCTAAGAAGAATACGTTCAATGCCATAAAGGATAAGGCTAAAAAAAGGTCCAGACTTGGAAGAGGAACTTGTTATCATCAAGAGGCAAGCACATGCTTATAAAAGAAGTAGGGGAAGTAATACCTATGTACATCATATCCTGTTCCTGATTTATTATTGGAAGACATACATGGTATTCTAAGATAGTTTTGGTGAGGACAAAAAGATTCGGAACAGAGAATGGGGCAAATAAGTTGGGATTACATGATGAGACCTAAACTACCAGGGTGAATTAGACTTCAAGGACCTCAGAGCATGAAATTTGGCATTACTTGAAAAATAATTTTTATGTATAACAATAAATCCCAATTCAATTCTTGCACAAATGCTTAAAGGTAAATATACCAACTCATTGCATGTTGATAAAGGAGTCCACCTATCTTGGAATTGACAAAGTATTTTGGAGGACAGGAAGATAATAGAAAAGGGTTTGAGATAGAGTGCTGGGAGTAGAGAGAACATTTGTATTTGGCAAGATTCTTGGCTCTTTCTGCCCTCATCTATTTCAGATTATATTCAACAACAATCCAGGCACATGAGTTTATTGAGTGAGGGACTTACTTATACTAGATAGAAGATAAAATTTTGAGATGATCAATAATCTATTTTTACCGAAATTTGTAGATTACATCCTTTCCATCCAGGTGAATGAAAAAGGTAGAGATAGAATCCAATTGTCATAAAATAACATCAAATAATATGAGGTTGCATATGGGTATTGAGTTTCTTATAGCTTTTCCCACGTTCCTATTGAACAACTTTCCTCCGTCATGAAAAATCAAGTCATATGAAAATGATTTTAAAGACTCAAAATCTCATCGAAAGAGAAGATATTCATATGGAGAGTTATTGACGAAAAATTACATGTGATGGATATCCTCAACCATTAGTTTCCATTAACCCCAGCGCTCTGTCCTCGTTGTAGAGAAGAGAATGAATCGGTCATGCATTATTTGAGGTGGTGTGTCCCAGCTCCTAAAATCTGGAGATATGCCCCCATTGATAACTCGATTGTACAAAATGGGTTTTCAAATTTCGAAGCTTGGTGGCAGGAGGTGGTCAATAGAATGCATGGTAGATTGTTTTTTTTGTCATGACCCGAACCGCCAATCCGGCCCAGATCCAAATACTAACGAAGCTCCAACTCCAACCCGATCCGGATTTTAAAACACACGGATACAATTCAAATTGCATCACACCGCAGTCGTCCATTTTATTGCCTTTGTCTGCCACGTTGCCATCGCCTATATCATTCTTGTCAATCGCAACCTCAACTGTGCATGTCTCATGATACTTGCCATCCCTGCCTGGCTGCCTCTGTCGCTTGCCCTTTCGTTTCTGCCCGCCACGCCGTCGTAGCCCGCATCACCGTGGTCTCTTGAAGCCCGAACATGCCAACATTGAAGAAGTCTTCGCCGGTTGGTATCTGTCGCCTCCAGTTCTTCTGAAATGGTTGCTGCGATACCCACTGCATTTTCTTCCATTGTCGTCCCTGTTGAAGACGTTTCGTGTAACAACCGCGATTTTCGAGTATGTGAGATCTTTTTTGAAAATACAGATTTCTCCGAAAGATCAGTAAGGGGAGAACTTCTGCTATATCATCAAGTATCACAGTCCTCATTGTTATTAAGTCATCTTTAAGATAGAACCTTTTCTGAGGGAAGCTCAATAACGTAGTCACGAAGAACCTAGTTTTTGAACCGTATCGGTTAGGAGTTTTGATTTTATTTTTCGTAAATAGTCTCAGTTTGACGAACAAGACTTGATTCATGAGAGAAGAGGGATAATAGTATAATATTATCATTACATTAGTATTAGAAGATGCTTGAATGATATTATAAGGTTACCTGGTCAGTTTTAGTTAAAAACAGAAAATCAATTTAACCGGATTCACAGTTTACTGGTGCAGCTTAGCACTAGCACTCTCTGATGACTTTAGCAAAGCTAAGGCCTCATCATACATGTTCTATTCTCATAATAAATATGTTACTAGTGTCATTTATGCTAGTAGCTCAGAAAATAATTTCTAGAGATGTTTTTACAAGAGTTCCGATACACCTAGTTTTAGTAGTTATATACTTGAGATATTTTAATATTATTTTAACCCACCTCCAAACCAACCAATCACAACTCACTCTACACCCCCAAGACACTCTAAGGCTGGTCATTTACTCCCTTTGGACGAAAATGAGAAGAGAGAAAAGAGAGAAACTTTCATGAATACTTAATCTTCAAAGCTTGATTTCTTCTGAACTAAAACTCAAATCAAAACTCCGATTTCACCAAAATGATCCTCTCTTCTTCCTCTACATAACCATATAACATATCAAGGCTGAAAATAAGGTGATATGGCTGTCTCCCTCCCTCTTCAATTCAGTTTTCAAGGAAAACCATGCAAAACATGTGTTTTCTTGATGTTCTTCCTTAGGAATCATGCTTAACTTGACTTGAGGGCCAAGAAATGTTAATTTCCAGCAACTCTAAGGTGAGAAATCCCTTCCTAACATGCTGAGTGAGATTTGGTCAGTTGAGAGTTTTTGGATTTAAAGTTGTTCTTGATGTGATTTAGGTGGAAAAAGTGCTTAAGGACCACCTGAAAGTCTAACCGAATTAGGAGCAGCAAAACCAGGTAGGGTGTGACGAATTTAATCTTGATTGATTGTATTTGAGATGTGTGATTATGATATGGTTTGGTTATGCTTGAAATTGATTGCTTCTATGAGTTATTCTTGGTGAAAGTTTGTTGAAATTTTGATGAAATTTGATGATATTCAAGCTATGAATGTTGTTCTTGAGGGCTTCTGGAAAAATGAATCCTATAGCTTAAATTAGGGTTCAATTTGTGTTAAAATCATGTGGAAATGATGGGGTTTTAGTGGCTAAAAATTTATTATGAATTATGGTAAAAATCGGTTGCTGAAAAGATTGAAAATTAGGTAAAAACAGAGAAAGAATCTGAAGAATTTACGAAGAACACGAAGAACACTTTGAGTGTGGTGAAGAACATTGAAGAACACCTTTTAGATCTTAGAAAGGGCAAGGAATTAATTATTTTGGTGTTTGAGGGGTTATTTGGTAATTTCTGAAAGTTAGGGTGGTTAAAGTAGATATATTAAAAGTTACGGGTGGTAAAAAGTGAATTTTTAAAGGTTAAAGGTTAAAGTGGGGTAATTTTCGAAAATTTAATAATAAAATAATAAATAATAATAAAATATTAAATAATAATATTTAATTAAAAATAATATTTTAATAAAAATAATAAAATAATACGGAAAAGGCAGTTTTCTGTAAAAGCTTTAGAAAGACAACTTTAAGTGCAGAATCTCATAATTACCTTCATAAAACACTTAGGGAGTGGTAAGAACATATTAGTGAGGCAAAGATAAAAGAAAGATAAAAAGATAAAGAAAAGATAAAAACCAAAGAAAAGTCTGTAAAGTTTTAATGATAGAAAAATAGACAGAGATTAGTGAACGAACTAGGGCAACTTAGTTAGTCCTTGAATTGCGACTAGGGTTAGGTATAATATGAAAAGTTAAAATGTTTCAGTATAGACTTAATGAACCTATACTTGGGACAAACTAACCATTCATACCGAAATTTACATAAGCTTTAAATACATTTGTTAAGCAAAGAAACACAGAGAACAGAGTAATCAGAGTAAAGTAAAGAGATAAAGAGAAAAAGAGTAATACAGATACAGAGAAAAGAGTAATCAGAGAAAAGTAAAGAGATACAGAGAAAAGAGAAACCAGAACAGAGTAAAAAGATATATGGAGAAATGAGTAATATGATAAAGAGAATAGAGAACAAGTAAAGAGCATGTTGAAAGGTCATTTGTTGCGTTAAGGCAACCCCAGAGATATCTATGTGTTCATCTGTTGCATTGTGGCAGCCAGATGGATGGTAGTATGACCACAAAAAATGCTTTCCTGGGATACCTTGCTATAATGTTTTGCTGTAAGACAGAGATTACTTACAGAGGTATCGAGATCAATGTGCTCCTGTAAGACAGAGGTTGCTTACAGTGAGTGTGTTGGGCGTATATCGGCTAATAAGTTCCGCCCTGCAAGACAAATGTTGCTTGCAGTGGATATTACCAACATGAAAGCCTTATCTAGACAGAGGTTACTGGGTAACGTCGGGAATAACCCACGAACTGATAATCATTGATTACGGGAATAACCCACGAACTGTTATATGTTGATCTCGGGTATAACCCACGAATTGAAGATCGTTGTTTTGTTTGTATGTTGATCTCGGGTATAACCCACGAACTGAAGATTACTGTATTGTTGAGTATTGATCTCGGGTATAGCCCACAAACTGAGGATCGTATTTGTTGTTGTATGTTGATCTCGGGGAAACCCACGAACTGAGGATCATTATTTTATTTGTGAATTGATCTCGGGGACGCCCACGAACTGAAGATCACTGTTTTCCCTTGTGCGTATATTAAGGGGTCGGGCTTTGCGCCGACTGCCGGTAGTCACGAAGGAGTGGTATTCTTACCACCGACACGTATGCACTAAGGGCATAAAGGGAAACCATATCTAGGACTTGTTCCTAGGTAATGTCGGGCTGCAGGACGTAAACTGACACGTGAGCACATGGTCTGCATAGGCAGACATGCATCATACTTGGTTGTGCATTTTCTCTATTATGATTGTTGCATGAATGTATGCTTTCTTTGTTTGTATTCTATTCTCAGTTATAAACTTTTCTATAAGATTGAGGCAGTCTGTTCTGAAAACTCTGTGCCCTTCTTGCTTGAATCTGATTGTTTTACCCTCAATAGAAATTTGGTATGTTCCAACCATCTAGTTTTGTCGATAGTGGTTAAAAGATTTAATGATGATGTTGTGATGCATTTGTCTCTATGCTTCTGTTTCAGGTCTAGGAGGAATCTGAACTTGAATATAGTTATGAAAAGGTTCAGTTAGGAAAAGGTTTGGTTTAGAAGATGAAAGATTTGGTGAATTGTGGTTGTCTCTCCCTATTGAGGCAATTCAATTTCTCTCCTTCTTCTGAGAGAAA
>NC_029779.3:29181832-29188114 GCF_000817695.3 Arachis duranensis
TGGAGCTAACTGGTAGAGTGTTATTTTTAATTCTCTTCACAACTCTTTGTTAAGGCATTTGGAGGGCCCAAAACTTGGTGGCTTTTAAAGGAACAAAGACTCTTACAAAAATGGTTCTAGAAGCTTCCTTGAAGATGATTGATATGATGTCCAATAGCCTGAGTGATGAGCAAAAAAATTGATACACTCAAATATTGTACATTAAATCGCTCCAAATAATACCAAGATGAGTGGATATTATTCCCATGGAGATTAAAAGATTGAATCAAGCAACTTATAATTGAACCTTTTAATTAGATCAATCAAATCTTAACAAGAAGATGTAAATCTTGAAATAGAATATTGAAATAATAAGGAATAGTGAAGGAGAGTGTTTGATTCTGAATGATAGAATGCTTATGAATTTGGGGAAGTAATTAATGAATGAGATATTAAAAGGTTTGGAGATGTTTAACTTTTAGAAAAAGCAATGCTTATGTTTTTTTATTTTGACTCGTGCAAAAACACTTTCATGGCAAATCATATATAACAAAATTTTAATTACTTGATAATTTAATTTCTCTTTAATTTATTTAATATCCAATTCCTTAGTCAATTAATTAAGAAAAAGAGATTAAGCACGATTTCAATTTAAATCTGCACAACTTTCAAAATACTATTCCTAGCCAAGTTGAGAATGATGAGAAAGAGTTTCAAGTTAATTCCAATATTAAATTTGTTAAAGTAGTAATAGAATCCAAAATAGAATTTAAATATTTTACAATACTTCTAATCATTAAAAATGAAGAACGAGACTCAATTTTAAAAAAAGTGTTACTGCATTAATAAAAAAAAAAGAAAATACTTACATTACCAATCCATAAGATCAAATAGAGCTCCTAACACTTAACAAGAGAGGTTTAATTACTCATGATAAAGAAAATAACCTAAAATTAATGAGAAGCTGGATGGATCTAGTTATCCTTCGAAGTCTTCTTTGTGAACTATACAACAACAAACAACAACAAAGCCTTATCCCACTAAGTGGGGTCGGCTACATGAATCAAACGACGCCATTGTGCTCTGTCATGTATCATGTCTACAGAGAGACCGTTTACATGTAGATCTCGTTTGACCACCTCATGGATGGTCTTCTTAGGTCTTCCTCTGCCTTTCGCCCTTTGTCCATCTTCCATCTCATCCACCCTCCTGACTGGATGTTCTATCGGTCTTCTTCTCACATGTCCAAACCACCTGAGACGCGATTCAACCATCTTTTCCACAATGGGTGCTACTCCAACTCTCTCCCTTATATCTTCATTCCTTATTTTATCCAATCGCGTGTGACCACTCATCCATCTCAACATCTTCATCTCTGCCACACTCAGCTTATGTTCGTGCTCTCCTTTAGCCGCCCAACACTCCGTACCATACAGCATAGCCGGTCTTATAGCGGTGCATATATTCCGTCTTGCTACGGCTTATGCGCAGACCATACACTTCTAGAACTTCTCTCCATAACTCCAACTTCTTATTTAGGTCTTCCCTTGACTCTCCCATAAGGACGATATCATCGGCGAAAAGCATGCACCATGGCACAGGCTCTTGGATGTGCTCTGTGAGTACTTCCAAGACTAATGTGAAAAGGTATGGACTTAAGGATGATCCCTGGTGTAATCCTATACCAATAGGGAATTCCTCTGTCACACCACCTTGAGCCTTCACACTAGTTGTGGCCCCATCATACATGTCTTTAATTGCCCGAATATATGCGATCCTTACTCTCCTCTTTTCTAAAACCTTCCATAAGACCTCCCTTGGTACCCTATCATACGCTTTTTCCAAATCAATAAACACCATGTGTAGATCCCTTTTATTACTACGATACCTCTCCATCATCCTTCTTAATAGGTATATCGCTTCAGTGGTAGATCTGCCTGGCATAAATCCAAATTGGTTCTCTGTTACTTGTGTCTCTTTTCTCAACCTCCGTTCTATCACCCTTTCCCATAACTTCATAGTATGACTCATAAGCTTAATTCCTCTATAATAAGGGGGATATACAAAGTTTCTTTGTGAACTATGCATTCACTTATTTATATTCTACTTCTAATCTAGAATTCAAATTCAAAAATTAAATCTAATCTAAAAAAATATTTCAAATATAATCTAAAACTAAATTTTAATAAGCGAAAGAAGAAGTTAATGCTAACTAATCATTCAAATCTTGAATCTTTGAGTTGAATTAGAGCTTTCTGAGAGAAGATATTGGACTTGGCGCTGGGCTTGAATGATTGGCGCCTAACTTGAATGCATTTGTGAGCCACTGGATGTGAAAAATCACTTGAAGCTGGGTTCCGAAAGTTGGCGCTGGGCGCCCATGTTGTGGCCTTCGTTGGATGCCGGGCTTGAATAATGGAAGTAGGGCGCTAGCCCTTGAGCACCATCGAAGGCGTTGGGCTTGAAGGTTTGGGCATCAGTTCCTGACGTTGGACTTGGATGCTTGAAGTTTGGCGTTGAGCTTGGTTGGTTGACGCTGGAGTTGAGATCCTTAAAAACATAATCTTTCTAAAACAACTCCAAACATATGACTAGTCATAAAATCTTTACTAAAAATATAAGAATTTTGATTTAAACCTTAAAAAACTATTCAAAAAAAATATAAAAATCACTAAAAATATTCGAGCATTAATAAGCAATTTCACATTTAAAATCTATTTTCTCTCTCATTCCATACTTAAAATCCACTTTCTCCTTTTTCAATTTATTCTAATTATTATTGCATTTGCAAGTGGGAGAACCCAATTCTTATTTTGAATACTATTGTCTTAATTGAGACTAATTTTTCTTTTATTTTAAAAAATATAATAATCTACTTTTGAAAAAACACAAGTATATTTTTCAATTTTTATGTTTATTAAAAAGTTTATTCCATATTTTATTTTATAAATCTAAAAAATGAAAAATACACCTATTTGTAAAATCAATTGATGTACTAATTGTATCTAATCAAAATTGTTTATTTAGATAATTATTTAAGTAATTCATTGACAAATATTTCTTTATAATATAGTAATATATGATTGAATGTTTGAATAATATTTTTTACATTAGAAAAATTAAATTCCTTTAAAAATAAAAAGTAGGCATTTATATTTATGTTAAATTATATGTAAGGGTGTACATTAAAAACCAAAATGTAATTAACCGATTAAAAAATTATAATCATATTTTATTTAATTAATTTAACAAAATAATTTTAAAAATTATATCTAAATTTTTTAAAATTGATTAATTAAAGCCAAATTTAAAAAAAATCAATTTTTAATCAATTAACCAAAATTAAAATCAAATTTTAAAACTTTTTAATTTCAATTTTAAGATTAAAAATTCAATTTTAATAAAGTGGTTTTTTAAAAAACCAATTTTTTGGTCCGAAAATTAACTTTTTGTCCAAAAACCGATTTTATTTTTCCAAAAACTAATTTTTCTATTAAAAAATCAGTTATTTTTTAAAATTAGTTTTTATTTTTATAACCAATTAAAAATTAATTTTTAAATTTATAACCAATTAATAACTAATTTTATTATATTAAATTAATTTAATTAATTAATTAAAAATAAATTTTTAATTAACCAAAAAATAAATTTAATTTTTGAATTAACTAAACCATATACATTCCCAATTACATTCATAATTACATGTGAGAATAGACAACAGGGAAACTGATATGATATTGATAGGTAGTAGGCACATGTTGAATAATGAATATTAGTAACAAATAACAAAATTGCTTAATTAATTGGAAAATAAATAGAAGGAAGGCGCAAGTCATTAAAGTTTCTGGTCAACTTACACTGAATGTGTAAGTGTTGACCAAAATAATGAAAACACAACAACAGTAGGCACAATATGTTTCTTTTTTCTTTTTTGTTATAAAAGGAAGATGAGGACCCAAACATAGACCAAGTCTGAGCAACAATTCATTGACTGACTCAGCATCCGTATTAGATTAGTTTACACCCTTGGCGGTCAAAGTTTCTCTTTATCCTTCTCCTTCTCCTTCTGGACGCGTTGAACGTAGACAACTTGAAGTTACATAAAAATAAAAAATAGGATAATAATACTAATACACTTGCGTTTGTTTTGTATAAAACATTAACACCCCCACTAAAAAGAAGAAAGAAACAACCCCACTCCACGCACCGATTCACGCACAAATACACACCCACACACACTCACATGACACTAACCAATAACCACTCTCTCTCTCACATCACCACTCTCACGCATCACGTTTGAGTGTTTGACGTTTCCTCACTTTCCAAGCAACATCCTCGCTCCTCTATCCCACTTTTCTCATATAAAACCACACCCCTCACCCCCTCACCCCCTCACCCTAAACCACAACCATAACACGGTAACAACTTTCAATTTTTCAGCCCCAACCAAAAATAAAGATAAAGAAAAAAAGGAAAACGCAACCTTCTGATTAGAAAGCATGGGTGTGGCCATTGAAGATGAAACGAAACCCAAGCCCATCGTCATCCGTGAGGTGTGGGCCTCCAATTTGGAATCCGAATTTGAACTCATCAGAGAAGTCATCGATAACTACCCCTTCATTTCCATGGACACGGAATTCCCCGGAGTAATCTTCCGTCCGCAGCCTACAGATCCGTCCAACCCTTACCTCGGGCGACGCCTCAGCCCCTCCGATCACTACCTCCTCCTCAAGTCCAACGTCGACGCACTCAACCTCATCCAAGTTGGACTCACTCTCTCCGACGAGAACGGCAACCTACCGGACCTCGGCACCGGTAACCGCTATATCTGGGAGTTCAACTTCAGCGACTTTGATCTGGCGCGTGACGCACACGCTCCTGACTCAATCGACCTGCTCCGCTGCCAGGGCATCGATTTCCGGCGCAACGCCGAAGACGGTGTGGAGTCAAGGCGGTTCGCGGAGCTGATGATGTCGTCGGGGATGGTGTGCAACGACGCCGTGAGCTGGGTAACGTTCCACAGCGCTTACGATTTCGGGTACTTGGTTAAGATCTTGACCCGAAGGGCGTTACCAAACGGGTTGGAAGAGTTCTTACGGGTTCTGAGGGTTTTCTTCGGTGATAACGTTTACGATGTGAAACACATGATGAGGTACTGTAAGGCCCTCTATGGCGGTTTGGATCGGGTCGCCCGAACCTTGAATGTGGATCGGGCCGTCGGTAAGTGCCACCAGGCCGGCTCTGATAGCTTGCTGACGTGGCACGCGTTTCAGAGGATGCGTGATATTTATTTCGTCAATGATGGGGCCCAGAAGCACGCCGGCGTCTTGTTCGGCTTGGAAATGCCTTGTTCATAATTCAAACAAAATGAACATTGTTATTTATTTATTTATATATAAATAAAAAATATATTCCATTGATTGTTTTATTTGTTTGGTAAAATGATGTCTCCCTGTAAATTATTATATTGACGAATTAACTGGAATCTGAAAGGCGTTCATGATTACTATTATTCAATTGTTTTCTTCGTGACGAAGAGATATCAAAGGGTTAGGAGACTAGAGATGCGACGAATTTAGACAATCAAAGAAAGCGCTAATGGACAATTTAGGGATAAAGTTGATTATATACGCAAAATAATGCTATAAACAGCATATAATGGATAAAGCTAAGGGAGTAGCAGTGTGTGTGGAAGATGATGTGACATGCAAGATTGTCCTTTAGCACTTAAAATCCGAGTGTGTGTAGTGTGCAGTGGATACAGTCCATACCACCCCTATAAAACTAGCTGCGACCTGAAAACTGTGGGCTTGCATATAAAGGTTGCTCCACTGTTTTCCAATCGAGATTCCTTCATTTATTTTTCCATTTTTTCCCTTACAAAATTATATATCAAATTCTGTTTGTTTAGAAACAAGTATTATTTGGTCGAGCATTAACTTGTTCGTGCCTATCAACATTAACTTTGTTAAAACTGAAATTAGCATTACAACTAATTTGCATAACGCAATTGTGTTACTCTAACGAGGAGAAAGTAGCTAAATGAATGGTGGAGGCAGCTTGGCATATATATCCACAGCCACGCGTATTATTAAGCAATCATAATGTGCAAGAAGATTCTTTATGCGAAAGTTTCACGTGGATTAATTCGAAAGTCTCAATATTCAATGTATGGCCAACAAAGAGCTTGAATAATCAGCCGCCATCAAACCCTTTTGCATATAGGATCTAAAATAATAAAAAAATAGTCTACCATGACTTAAACTCTTCTCTTCTCTTCGGTTTTTTTTTTTTTGGACA
>NC_029779.3:29188139-29190248 GCF_000817695.3 Arachis duranensis
CGAGGTAGAGAATGCAGTCTGCCCTGGTTGCTCCGTTCACCATTCAAATTTTCAAGAAGAAAAAAAAATTACAAGAAGAGAATTGGAAATATACTCTTAATTAAATAGAATTTTTTATTTTTATAAATTAAATAAATATCATAATTATTGAAATAAATAATTTTAAAATATTTACCAAAATAAATATCTCTCTCTTAATTCGGTAAACGAGATAATTTTGCACGTATTTTGTTTACTGTATAAACGGTATTTTTTTAATTTTTGTATATCTCGTTTATAGTGTAAACAAGATATATATTATTCCGTTTATACTGTAAACGAGATATATGTATTTATAAATAAATAAATATAATTTTTAAAAATAATAAAAAAATATCTTTATAGTAATACAAATCGGGAGCTCATATGCTGACGTGGCACTCATACGTTGAGTCTGGAAGTTTATTTTACTTGAGTGTTATCACTAGAAATTTTTAGATTCATATTTATAAATTATAAATTATTATTTGCTTAGGTTGTTATTTTTAAATTTTAAATTATTTATTTGGGTTGTTATACTTAGATTGTTATTTTTTAAATTTTAAATTGTTGTACTTAGGTCGTACTTACCAATTTACACTATATTTATTTATTTCGTTTACATATGTGTATTTTTTCAATTTTCATATGTCTTGTTTACACATAAAAAATTATCTCATTTATAGTATAAAACGATATATATGTATTTATAAATAAATAAATATAATTTTTAAAAATAATAAAAAATATTATTAATATAATTTGGATCAAACTTTTAAAAGTAGAATGTTTCAGATAAGAGAAAAGATGGATAATTTTAAATAACAAGAAAGATAAATTGTCCATTTTAAATAACAAAAAAAATTAATTATCCATTTAAATTAAACACTGTTAACACGTTTATGTGAAAGCATGTTAAGTGCACCGTCCCACTATTAATACGGTTATCTTTTTTCTAACTGCCCATTATTAATACTATTGTTTCTAATTGATAAAATTTTAAAATTTTTTATGCACTCTTTTTATTAATTTTTAAATTCAAATTTTACACTGTCCACTATCAATACTATTGTTTATAATCGTTTGCCAAATTGTTAATTTTTAAATTCAAATTTTGAATTACCCACTATCTATTAATACTATTGTTTATAACCGTTTGTCAAATTATTAGGAGACGTAGATAGAGATAATAGGAAAAGAATTGACTCTCATGTTATCTTCCATTATCCATGTTAACCGTTTCAATTCTTTTTCTACTATCCCGTCAACGTCTCCTAAAATGGGCACTGGGTACGGTTATTTTTATTTTTCAAATTTAAATCAATCAAATTGGATCATAGTTTAATTTAAAATCTTTTATGTACTTTTTTTAGTATTAATTGATCAAACATATCTATTTTAATCTTTTCTACCAACCTTTTTATGTACAATTTGCATGTTAAAAATTTATATTATTGATATTATTAATATTTTTTATTATTTTTAAATTTATTTTTTTAAAAAAATACATGTATCTTATTTACATTATAGGATAAACAAGATATACAATGTAAACGAGATAAGAGAGAAATATTTATTTTAGTAATTATTATATTTATTTAATTTATAAAAATAAAAATCCTAATTAAATAACAAGGGGATTTTTATTTTATTTATTTTTATTTATTTTAATCCGTTCCAAGTAAAAAATATAAAATACTGAAGTACCAACATGATTACCTCAAATGAAACGTAATTAATTTCATTAAATAAAGCTTTTAATTCAAGCCTTGTCTATGAACAAATTTTCTGTTGAAAGACTTAGTTCAATAGTTCCAGTTGAGAATGCCATTTTTTTTGTCACAGTTTTGGGCTGGACTACAACCCAACCCAGATAACAGATCACTACAAGAAATAACTTAGCCTCGCAATAAACTCCTCAATAACCTCCATGGTCATTGTACCTGCTTCCTCATCAATCAGTTGGTATCAATAAGTACCACTGCATAGTCCAAAAGGGTTGGTCCATTCTTAGTGCACCTTAAAGCTGTCCGGATCCAAAGAAATCTAATCCAAAACTAAATGGTTTATGATATCCGACTATGGACCAAA
>NC_029779.3:29190265-29280536 GCF_000817695.3 Arachis duranensis
ATGGACCAAAAAAAAAAAAAGATATCCGACTTACCTGGAGCAAGGGTGCCACGATCCCGCGCCTGACTTGCATGGCAAGAAAGGTCTTGCTATCCACTATTTTAGATACCACCAAACAGCTCAACCTATCCTAACATGGGATAACTTTTCTAATACTAAAAAAGAAACTATCAATTATTACTAGCGAAAAAATTCAGGAGTAATAGCTAAGTTATTACTTTTCTCGGTAAATATTTCACCAAATTCGAATATTTTTTTAAGTCTGATTCACTTAAATTTACCTAAAATTATTGCTAATTTAAATATTGAAATCTTCTACAGGTACTCTACCATCATTCACTTGCGGACCTCATATAGCTTCACCTTTCTAATAAACAAGTCGGAGACTTCACTCATAAAAGTTTTTTTTTTTTTTTGGGTCTTACACAACACACACCCACTTCTACTATTACTTCATTAACCTATGATGGTTCGGGTCCGATTGAAAAGTTCTCATTTTGTTTTGTTTTTGAACCTGATGAACAGTTCTCATTTGTTATCCCAAATTCAATAGGGAGGGCGTGACTCAATTCTTTTTTTGTTTTGGACAGGGGATTGAGTCATTCGAAATATGCGTATTTCTTTATTGGGCTCCATTTTGAAGACCCAAAAGAGTGGGTTGGATCATATTGAGAATTATTCAGCTCAAATCGAAATATTAGGTCCTGTTTACCAAAAAAAAAAATATTAGGTCCTATTTATGAACCAAGCCCCATTCGGCCGTGTGTTTTTGTAAAAGAGTTTTGTTGGATAAACAATGACTTTTAGAAATGAGCAATAAATTTTTTTTTTTTTTGATGATAAATTCTAAAAATTGATCAAATAAAATTAAAAAAACATTTCATTCCTAAATTACTTCTTAAACTTTAATATTAGGATAACTATCTGTACACTTAGTAAATTAAACATCCAGTCATTATTAATTATGTATGAGTAAATCAAATAAAAAAAATAACCATCTAATTAAAAATAATTAACATAATATTTAATTATTTACATTATTTAATATTTTCATTGTGCATGTATATTTTTCTTTTGTAAAATTATCGGGATGGTCTTTTATTGATTTATTTATTTAACTTTAGATAGCTTTATTGATTACACCTAATTAAATTTCACCCGAGATTGAAAGTAGAAGTCCAAAATTACGAATGATTAGCAGATGCTAATTAAAAAGGTCAGTTCCAAAAACTCGAAAAGGACAAAGTCACAAGACCAAATTGAATGTTATTATCGCACAACCGCTTTTTGCATTGATTTGCACATGTTAACAGCCTCTTGAGTCAGGAATGTTACATACTTAAACCAACATGGATATATATTAATATATATATATTGGGGGGAACCAACACATGCATGCACCTTCTTGGAACTAACTCTAGCCTTTTCTACTTCTATAAGCAATCCAAAGTACTCAATTCCAGATATTCTTGTCTTCCGAAACAACATATGTATGAGAATGAGATGGTACGTTCATAAGTTTATTTACTATTCAGCCTTTAGCATTGTTTTTTTTTTTATAACGAATTTTTACGGGTACGAAAATATGAATTCCTTGTATAAGCCATATTAGGCCCATATAGCCAAAATTAAAAGAAAGAAATACTACTCTGATTTATTCCACAGATACCAAAAATAATATCTAGGAAAAAATAACAATAAAATAAATGCTGCCCACCTGCCCCCCTATTCATACATTCGAAAGGGTGAAATATATTATTTATTTACTTCTTTGAGCATACTAAAAATAAAGAAATAAATAAATTGTAGCTGCAACCCAAACTCAAAAGACCAGGTAAAAACACACACACAAAAAAACAGAAGCCCAAGAGTCAATACATATCTACTATCTAGGCTCCACAATCCCAAATTTCTTTATAGTTTACAACATAATTAAACTAATCTCGAAGTTGAGGCTTGGAATCAGGGACAGAATCTGTTGTCTCACAAGAAGCTGCACAAGGGTTAGAATCGTGATAATAGGCTTAGGAAGTTATAGAACCCATAGTAATAATGGTTGTGTGAGTGTGTATGTGTGTGTTATGTAAAAGACTAAAAAAAAAAAAAACTAATCTCTCTACAAATATATAGAAATTTCGCCATACAATGGGAAAAGGAAATCTAGCTGATGATATTATTTATCTTAACTAACCTCCTTCAAACTAACATACATAATTGCTCAATAAATAAGTGACATGATCTATTGATTGATAACCCTTATAATGAATAATTAAAGAGAGATCATACTCAATAAAATTTCATTCCATTCAATTATATTCATATAAAGATACTTGAATTTGCATATTTCAAAACTTAAATTAAATAGATAGAAACAATCAAGATATATTTAGTTATTATTTAACTCCACGCAAGCTAAGCTACAACTAGGACACATAATACACCAAAAAATAATCAAATTAGCTACTATATATTTAATTCATTCTGGATATATAATATATATTCTTTACGAATGACTGATTTACTAGCGGCATTAATATAATAATAAAATTAGCAACAATTAAGAAAGGCCTAGTTCTCTTACTCAAAATTTACAGCCAAATTGAAAGGTTATATCCCGAAAATAATGTGAATAAATTAAATTTCAACCCCAAAAGGTACATAATAAAAAGATGAATGAATGGGGAATTAATTGAAAACGAATGATTTGCATTGCAAGTTGTGACGATGACTTTTCCATGCACAACACAAACAGAGCATCTTCCCACGTGCTGCAATTCAATGCAGTCACATGGCCATGGCTTACCTATCAATCATCGTCATTCACCCAATAATGAAGCTAGCTAACTACTTTCTGGAAGAGGGTTCACCATCACAGAACTTCTTAGGGAAGGTCTCTTCACAGATCTCCATGAATGCTTGAACAATGATTTGGTGCTGACATGGCGAATTCAGCTCCAGAAAGCATTGTAGAAGCTCTTGAAGACCCGATTCGGAGAAGATCTCTTTCTGAAGGATCATTTGAAGCATTGAATACCTGAAATCCCTATAAGGATCGGTGGATTCCTTCTCAACCGCTATGCTATCAACGATATTAGGGTTAGGTTTCGTGAATGAACTACTTACATTATTATTCTTCGCAATAATGCTCTTGTTATTATTGCTGTAGTCTTGATGATGAGTGTCGGTGTCGGAGATGGTGGTGGAGGTGAAGTCCTCGTCGTCAGCGGGGTCGCCGGAAGTGGTGGAGGAAGTGCTAGGGTTTGTGGTCTGATACACGGAGATCTTAGGTTTTGGGGCGGGTTGGTGAACCTCAGAGGGTTTCTGTTTACCGCAGCCACAACCACCATTTGATGAGAGTAGTATTGTTCTCATGATTCCTTTCTTGTTGGAAGACATTGTGTGTGAGAGAGAGGAATGAGAAGATTATGATAGAGAAGAGGGTATGTATGTGAAGATATATATGTATGTAAGGAAGGTATAGAAGGTGGGTATTGTTGTTAGGAGTCTTTTTCAAATTGAATTTGTGATGAGCTCAAGAGTGTGAGTGTTTATGAGGAGTTTCTTTGGGAAATCTTTCTGGGTGAGAAAAAGGCTTCTCTAATTTATATCAAAAGGTTGCATTGCAATGTGTTTGACTTAGAGGGACTAAATTGGGTTTGTGCTTGCCTGTTTTCATTTTCCTTCCGTTTACTATCAATGTTCTCATTATTTTTTTATTGTTTAAAATTTAAAACCTTTCGTGTGTTTGATTTATTAAGTTCTTCCCTAGCTAGTTAATTAGCACCGTCTTTATGACCACGACCCAAAAGAATTTTTTAATTTCAAATAGATATTCCGTTCAATTTATTAGCTCGTATATATAATTGGCTTCCAATTGGCAAAACAAAATATATCACTTCTTTGAATTTTAAGTTGTATTTACGGTCATAGATATACTTCATCCATATATTCAATTTTATCACTATTGTTCACACTAGGCTAGTAGGCTTCATTTTGAATTGTATTTACTATTTACTATTTTGCGTGCATAACAAAGATATTTCGATTAGTGTAGTATGAATAAACTACTTAAATATGTGCCGTTTCATTGAAAGTGAGCCAGCTAATTCAAAATTAAGGAATCACATCCCAACTGATTTCCGAAACTAAAGTTTGATTATCGCTTAACCCACACGGTTTAATATAAACAAAATTATCAGCAAACAACCATGCTCAGGATCATGAAAAATGGATTCTTTTTCTCTTTTTGGGTAGATGTCAAATTCTATGATACAATGCTGAAAACTCTAAAAGCTATACATGTTCGGGGGCTACACATATTTGTAGCTCCATATTTGTATTGATCTCCCACCGGTTATAAAAATCCTCCACGAGATCCAGAAATAACTACACTATTCTAGTAACTTTATGGTACGTGAATGAACTTTAAAGGAGTGAAAGCCTCAATGCCAAATTAGGCCACCGACATTCTCTGCATATAAAGCTTGCATTTATTGCTGTTGTATCGAATCTATCCTATTCCTTTGTACTAGCATCATTTGCCAGTTATATATTGATATATTCAATAACTCCATAACATGCAGATTGGGGCATTGATGAATCAGAGATGATAAATTTTCCCGACACCAGTGCATGGACCGTGCGTTGGGCCTGGGGGGGTCCCCATTAATTGTCTGCTTCTTGTCTCACCTATTCGGCTTCACTAGCTGTGTCTAAATTTCTGCACTGCTAGAAACGTCCAATTTAACATCTTATAAGTCAAAATAAGACTTAAGGAGGATATATTAGGCGATATATTATTACTCTACAATAATATATGGTTTGGCTGGTGAAGAAATTTAATGAAGGAAACAAAATCCTTGAGAATGTATACACTGACTGACTGACATAAGAAATAGCTAAGTATATATTACAAAAGATGATCTTCCATCGCTTTCCTTCAGTTTACGACAATGAAAATGACATTTAACTTCAACGTTTTGAAGTTCAGAACTGTAACTGTTATTATGTCTTACTCTTGTTGCTAAGTACAATAAGCATGTAAAATATTGGTGAAACCCTTTCATCGTTCATTCTCAGACCTCCACTAGAAGGTTAATAGCTCACTAGCTATTACTGTTTACTAGGTCAAAAGGAATGAAATAGAATCGTAGACGGAACTTACCATTTCATCAAGAAGGTGCTTTATTTGGTGCATTGCAACCTGTGGAAATGTACAGATAATAACAGCATAGCGAGAGCATATACATGGAGTTAAGTATTCTAGAGACAACAATTACAGTAACATACAAGTATGGCTTAAGCAAAGGTGCCATTATTTTTTCACTTTATGGAACTACCAAGATTACTGAGGTTATTAATACTGATAGTTACAATGAGGCAGTTGATAGCGTCTGCAAGACAAGCTTCTTTGAGAACGCATCTTCGTGGAACCTTCAATCCAACATGAGGTCTGTGGATATCATAGGGTTCTCAATAGGATGAACACCATTTATTGATTCATAACATACCCTTTACATCTTCAAGCTACAGGAGGGTTAGATGCCGAAGGTGCTTCACTTATGTTTGAGGGAGGGGTTTGGGGAGGTGGTGGGCTCACATGAGTCATACAATAATCTTCTTTTGGAGTATCCAGATTATGCCATTCAACTTCGCCGGCTGTAAATCTATCAAGGATTACGCAAAACACAGAATTTTATTAAAGAAAAGAAAACTCCTAGGACCCTCCTATCCCATGGGTTGTGTGCATTATTGATGAGTAAGTTTATTTGTCCAATAAAAATAGAAAGAGAAAGCCAATGCATTTAGTAGTGGTAAGTACGACTTATGTTTCGTTTTCTCTATTTGATGGTTTATTTTATGGGCAAGAACTTCACTCATTCATGTCAAAGAAACGATTACTCGTTGTATATAGAATATAATGGATGCAAAGATACCCAACAAGAGGATACGTTCTGTCCTCCACATGTCTGTTATGCTAACATCGGCATCCGATAAAAGCCAGTAATCAGCGTCACTCTGCATAAAGGGAAAGCAAAATCCTTTTATTATTGAGCTACAAGAGTTTTTATTTCGTTTTCTTCAGTAGAGACAATGCCAAAAACTTCATGCATCACATGCATAAATTGAGTTTGTAAAATATCTATTGTTGAGGCCAACTGCTGGAAATTTCTTTGCCGTAAGATACCCTATTCCTCATGATTTGCAATCGTGCATTCTTTCCTCCTAGGATTGCTATTTGTAAAATGCAAATCCATGATACAAGTATCTCAAACTCTTGCCATACATACCTCAAAATCTGAAGGAACAATCTTCGTGATCCCACCCGCAAAATCATGTGAATTAGATAAATCTGAAGGCCTATATACATCTTGTATCCCCATTTCAAGGTCCTTGCCTCTATCATTTGAGACCACTGTTGATTGGTGCTTATTGAAATCTGGTCTTGATGGAATATTTGGGGCCACATTAACACCATTAATCTCAAATTTCTCTTCAAATTGACTAGCATGGCAGTGAGAAGAGAACAGATCAGGAATGTCATCGTATTGCATTTTGCAATTGCCATTACCCCAACAGAATGACTTGGCATATACAAAAAAAAGAAGCATACCTAAGAAGATAAACGTCTATTGGGCCCGTTGAGCTTCTCAGGATAATCCTGTATTTCCTCTGAGGATAATCAACAACCTGATAGAACATAGAAAATTTGGCTACGGAAAGATGCCGGGAAAATAGCTTTTATGCTAGTCTTCATAGCCCCTAAAATTACCTCATCAGGATCAGGGACCTCCAAAGTGGTGCAATATGGAGCTTTAATTGCTATCAAGGTTTCATTCTGACAAAACACAAGGTATTCATACAAAAAATAAAATTATATTGTGAGATGCAAGGGAAAATTTAGAATCACCATATAAACTTTTGTTCACAGGATAAAGAAAATCAACCTGAGATGAGGGCAAACTCTTTATATCTTCCTCAGTGACAAAAAGATACCTATGACGAAGGAAATAGGTTACAAAGAATCACATAAAAATTGTGGTTAAATCTGAAAAATAGATACTACCTTTGAGTGTTTTCATCTTCACTAAGACCTCTTAATCTTTCTTGCATCTCTCTGCAATAGTTAGAAGATTAAGGATTAGTTAAAAAGATAGCAGACAAGTATAACAACTGTTTAGGGTTTAGTAGAATCAGCAGAGGACACTGAAACCTTATTTGCTCGTCTAACCGGTGCTCCTCATTTGTAAGATTTTCTACTTCAGCCTACAGATTTAAAAGGAAAAAAATAACAAATAAAAAAGGAGTTATTTCAAAGTATTCCATATGACATGCAATACATAATCCTGCATGCATTTCCAGACAACCATGGCAAACCAAATTACATTACTATTGAAATTTAATTCAGAAGATATGTTGGCTATTTGAAAACAAAACAAAACAAAATATAATGAAAACATCAGTTTTGTTTGCCTGCCTGCCTTACATTTATGATATAAACTCAAAACACTATAAAAGTGATTCAAGGCCATATTATACATGATATGAATCAAGGAGAATTACTGCCAAGATGCCATATAACCATAAGACAATAATGCAGAGTAAAAGGAAAAGCCTGTAAAGTCCTTGACTTTCAAAGGCAATAATTTGTGTGAGCATTTGAGCAGAAAACTTGACTAATTCCTTACCTGTAAACTAGCAAAACTATCAACAGCCTGCCCTGGTCTTGAAACATCCAGTCCCCTGACCAATATCAAAAGAGTTGGTAAAAAAATTCCAACACTTAGGATAACAATATATGACAAGAAAAACAGTGGTATAAAAAGCACTCGTACTTCCATTGAATTCTGTTCTTTAGTTTCTTTTCTATAAGGCCAATCCCTTCAAGAACATTCGTTATATCATATATCCTCCTCTTTTGTACCTGCCAATAGAAAAAGCACCTTCAAGTAATCAACCTTTATGCCACGAATCTTTAGATGTGACAGAAAAAATATTCAACCTCTAATGTCTCAGCAGCTTTATTCAAATCAAGAATACCATCCTCTGCTTGTTTGATCAAATTGATGAACTTCTTTGTCAACAGACCTGATTTGAACAAAAGAAACAATAGTTATAAAGGATAATATAAAGTACTATTTTCAATTTTTCAAGCAAGGCATATAAAAAAAAATATTTACAGAAACTCCAATGGTTTTCATTTAAATAGCAAAGACATGGCAATATTATGCTACCTAAAGAGCTGTCATAACGACATGGACCAGAAGGTGCGAGATTATTTGCTGATGGTGAACCTGCCAGGATGATAGAAAATTATTAAATATGTTCTAACTTGGTAACTGAAATATTGCTATACATAGATTCGATTTCATCATTTATCAAACCATAAATATGGAAACCTGATATACAAAGTCTGAGAGTTAACACTCACTGATATTTGATCCAGGGATTTGAGATCCTGATCTGTTGCATTTTGTAAGTCGAGAGGATTTGCTTGCCTTTCCCGTCTTCCTCGAGATAGGTGTCCGGAAAGGACTATTAACTGCTTCAGTGGATGCTGGAGTCACATTACCAGAATCACCTTCAAGATCAGTTGTAACACTCTTCCGCTTTAATTGCTGAATTTGAGGAACAAAATCCATTTCAGTTGCAATCTCGAAATAAATACAAAAGGGGATATAACAGATAAGTTAAGAGTGTAAATAAGTGCATTGTCCTAACTCCTAAGTGATTCATGTATCATAATCATCTCCAATATGGACAATCAATATGTACTTAATTACTATCAAGGATTGTAAAGACATCTACTCATACTATCCTTAATATTACAGATAAAAATATTGGAAAGATGTCAATAGAAATAATTGAAGGTAAAAAGGGCAGTGCTCCATTGCATGTATAAGTGCCCATTGCCTTATATGAAGTCAAAAATCTTCCACCTTCTTGACATCAGATCTCATGGAATTCACCAATGAACACGTAGTCATATTTCCAGGTTGAAAGTTTTTTCTTAATTCACGTAAACTTATTAACCTATGACCACAAAATCACACATAACTGGCTACTGACCAGTGAAACTAACCAACTCATAAGTCATAATTCAGCTCCAATGTTTCCTTCAGAGTTAATCCACAGTCTAATTCCAACAAATTAACGACTATGCAACTAATTAAAGCCTCAATTGAGCAGATCCCTACAGAATCTTTCGACTAATTACTAAGCTGAAAACCAATTCACAATTATAAATAATTCTAGAAAAATCACCAACCACCAAAAATTGAGAAAACAATAATAATATTGCAGCGCGCAAAACAAGAGAGAAAACGAAATAAGTGAAGACCAACAGGAGTTTTAACGGCAATGGCGTCGGCGTCGTTCTGAGAAGTTGTGCGGTGGTCGGTGGCGAAGCGATGGTAGTCTGCGGGGGGAGCAAAAGGCGGTTTGGTGGAAGGGAGGGGCACCTGGCGCTTCATGGAGCGTGCTTGATCCGCGGATCAGAGAGAGACAAGGGTTTTAAGAACGGTGTTTGGCAACTCAGAAAATGGAAGAAAAAAAAAAGCGGGAGAGAGAAAACGAGGGAAAGATAAAATAAAAAAAATAAGAAAGGAGAAAAAATATATAAACAAGTGAAGGAGGGAATTTGGTTCGGATTAGATGTGGAGGGAATACATAAGAACATAACCCTCCAAAAACAAAATAAAAAGAAAATGTTATAATAGTGGGCTGATTTTTTTATATGAAAATTATTGTTGTATTATTTTTTATTATGAAAAAGTGATGTGTTTTAATTTAATATGAAAATAACTATAAATTAGAGGACAAATTTTGTGTTTTAAAAAATTTAAAAATTAAAATTTACATATTAGTAAGTTAAATTTGTGTAAGGTCATTAGTAAAAAAAAATCAATTTTATGTAATTCTAATAGATCAGGGGATTAGTTTTCTGTTTTAAAAATTTTTAAAAATTGAAATCCACAAATTAAATGATTAAATTTATGTAAGTTCATAAATCAAAAAATCATATTTGTGATTTTCATATAAAAACACACTATATTTTATACGTTATTAAAAATATTATTATAAATCTAATATCAAAATTTTAATAATACAAAATAAAAAATTTACGACTCTCACCTTTAAAAAATTTATGTACATTTATTTTTATATAAAATTAATAATAAATTATTATTAAATAATAATTTAATTAAATTTATTAAATTATTTAACAAATTTTAACTAATAATTTCGTACAAAAATAATAGATAAATTTTCGTAAAAATTGATAAATATATATGAAAGTTGTTTCTCTTAACTGTTAACTGTCATAGTTCGTATTGAAGTAAAGTTTTCTGGTATTGAAACATTGATAAATTATTAAATATAAATGAAAATTATTTTGTTTAAAGTCACGCTTCTATTTAGATTTAGCGTCAACTATACATGTTACTTCATACTCAATTTCTTCTTTTTATGTCTTTATTTAGTTTATATTTCTATCTTGTCAATTCACCAAAAACGTCATCATATATATAAAATATCATTAATCATTTTTGTTTTACTAACAAATATTTTATATATAAACAATATGAAAAAGCGATAACTTGATCTAGTTTAATTTAAATAATATTTTTCTTTAAATAACCTATTTTTTTATTAAACAACAACATATTATGTTTGAAGTGTATTAGTTTAAAAATTTTTATCTGGTACTATATTAGTGTAGAATAAATATTAAGAGTACAGAAGAATACATACTTATGCATAAGAAATTCTAAAAATTACTCATTGTGACAGTAATTAATAATTATAATACTAACTAATTTAACGTTAAGAGAAAAAATATATATAATTTTTTTATTTAGTATTCATTGATTGTTATAGTAATTATGAATACTAAATAGAAAAAGATTATATTATTTTTAGACTTTTGACTAATTCTTTTTTAATATAAAACTAGTATATGAACCGTATTTAGCACGGAAAAATTTATAAAAATAAAAAAATATATGTTTAGATATTTTAAAAAAAATACAAAATAATTATTCTATTAAAAAATTTATAAAATTATTATCAAAATCAAAGTTTAACTTAAAAATAGTGAATAATAATTATTTTACACTTTTTTTAAGTAAAATAATTATACATTAATACATAATTTAAAATAAAAATAAAATATTTATATTAGAATCCTATTTTTTTAAAGATTTTTTTATAAACAACATTGATCCTGAGGCCCACGAGTTTGCTTTCTTAATTACATCAATGAATTCTCTGTCATCTTGCAAGAGTTCAAAGACAAAGTATGCATCTCTATACGTAGCATAAATTGTTCCTCCTACTATTCTTATATCTCAAAAATTTATACATCCTTTTTGAGTATTTAAGAGAAGTCGTTGGTAATATTCTTCGTATTTGCTATAAAAAACTTGGTTAAAATTCTACTTTTAAATTGATAAATGGATTAGGCTATGCGATTTGAATTATTATGTAGCTACACATCCGCATAAGATTAATTTTTCTAAAAAATATAGAAAAATTCTAAAATTGTATAATCTACAGATTATCACTGCTGAATGTTACTTGAGCATTTGTTTTCTAGTGTAGATAAATCGAATAAAATGGACGTGGGGTACATGCTGCTAAGATTTTAAATTTAAATCATCAAATAAATAAGATCAAAATTGAATATAAACTCGTCATTACCTGCAAGTACATGAGTCAACCTTCCAATTGTGAAGCCTTGCTTTCAAGGAAATCACTTTAAAGCATCGTCCTTCCAAACAAACTTGGTTAGAAACTCAGCATAAGTCAGACTTCGAGCATAGAGATATGACATGTTCGCCGCCATCCGTCCCAAAAACATGAACTTGAGATATTGCTCTTTCGACGATATCATTCACATTAGAAGTTTCACTATAAACCATAAGTTGCTCATCCTCCAAATGGAATGGAAGTCTAATCACAAATGATTCTTTCTCTTGGATTTCATATCCAAATAAACCAGACTGCCTCACATGTCGAGATGTACCTACAATCGTAGTAATTCCTAATTTCCTCAACAGCTTGTGTGGCTTCTGACGGATCACCAGTGTTATATAGGGTAGTTGTTACACGGTCATTGCTATTGTGTAGATACTTAAACAAATACTTAATAGAACTTGTTTGGCATGTGTATTCCACGTTTATGTGGTTCCCGAACTTGAGCAATAATTCTGGATTATAAGAAACAATGAACTTATTGTCTAGTACACATTCTTTTTTCTTCACTGTTCGACCGTTACCAGTATGCCTAAATTTGGAAAATCCGGCTTCATCAATGAGTGTTCGCTATCTAAACTCTTTGGGATAAAACTTTGAACATGATCCATTCTTCATGCAAGGTGAGTTCTTATTGTACGGACTACATGGACCATGTACCATGTAATTTTGAACAGTTCCACGTAGATTTGACATTTCATTTTTATGAGGAATCTCAGCTGTTATATGTTTGTTTATGTCATCTAGTGTTTGTGGCTTGAACTTGTTACTCATGAATAAAAGGATATGCGCATGCGAAAGTACTCTCTTTTGAAACTCTATAGTGCAAACATCTAAAAATTGAAAAAGACAAATGAACAAAATATTACAATATAAGATTTTAATAAGGTATTGCATAAACACAGACTTATATCCAGAAATTTTGCCAAAATTTTTTTTCTCTTTTAGGTCATCAATCAAGCCATCAAGTTTGATCTTGAAAACTCGACACAATATATCAGGGCGATCTTCTGTCTTTAATCCAATGGGAGTCACTTCTCTTTTTATCTCATCCCATTTAGGGTTACAGGTCATAGTGATAAAATAGTTAGGATATCTTGCATATATGTAAATTACAAATGCATCTTTACAATTATTCATCATGTACCTAGGTCCACCAGTAAAAGTACTGGGAAGAATGGTTTTTTTGCTAAGCCTTGCAGCATCTACATCCTCGTTTATAAGACTTTCATGCAGACATTTGTATTTATCAACCCTCAACTGTGGTTGTTTACACCTAAAGGATTTTAACCTCTCTGATTTTGCCATTGTGTAGGCATCTACCAGAAACTATTGGAATAATCTCTTTGATCTCAAAATTAACGGAGATTCACCCGTACGTAGTTGAAAGGTAAATAATTGTTGCAAAGTGATTGTTTTGTTTTTTTTTTGTAGGCCTAGCAGAGATAGAATCTGATGTTGCAATACCCAAATGAAATCCATCATCCCCATATGGAAACAACAATGGATATTCCAAGGCTAAATAAGATGGGTGAAAAATATCAATCTGTTGGAGCTTTCTAGTTTGACTCTTTATAATAATATCTTTATCTTTGTTTAGTTGTTCGACATCGCCAACAATCAATGCAACCACTTCAGATGCAGATGGCAAGTTGTATGTCCTACCATCTGTAGTCCTCTTACTAATCAACTTAAGTTTTATGTTTGTGCAATTTTTTTGTTGGTACTTATCTCTTGCATAGCGAAAACTCTTTGCCAAACTATTATACTTGTCTAGCATGTTTCTTAATATTGCGACAATTTTCTTATCCCGCTCATTTATAGCTTCATTAGAAATGCACAAAAAAAAAACACAATAAATTTTATATTATTTTCTCTCAGATAAAAAATAACTAAAATATTTGACTAGTTGCACGAAAATTATCGAAACGTGCCTATCCGATTATCAATCTCATTTTCTATGTCATAGATATATAGCTGGGCAAATGTTGGTCGCAGACTATTCGGAGGAAGTAAGCTACCAATGCTATGGTAGTTTTGACCCCAGGCTTAAAAATTGGAGGAGCAGTCCCATTGTTCACCCCACAGTCAATTTTTTCGGCCATTGATGTAAAATAAAACATTGAATTAAATGCCCTTATATTTTTTAGGAAATGAATACTTCTTTGATCTCCTCTAGTATGAAACTAAATGAGCTTATTAGGAGGCATAGAAAGTAGAGGAAGCTCGATCTTTCCTTCCATACAACATAATAAAAACTTTAGTTAGGGCGACTATTTGAATTTAGCAAGCCTTTCTTTAGACCACATTCATGCTTTACAGTGTTAACATTGATAAATAAGATTTTCTATATCCCACACATCTGTCGAATGAACTCTCTTTAGATACTCAGTTGTCATACCAATGCAATTCAGTCCATGATGTACACAAAGATGCAAATAAACATACAGATAATATTTTTACATACCGTCTAAAATTTCTGAGGATGGTATAAAATTATCTTCTATATTCACATCCGATATTAAATCATCATAACAATTCAAATGGTTTCAACAGCAGAAACCACATACATTCAACTCTTTTACCATTTTAGTACAAGTTCGTCCAACCAGAGTTGTGGCCTCCTTATCGAACACAACAAAAATTGTTGTAGCAATACCATCAAAAACCAACAAATTCAACTTATACCTACTTTTTTTATTCAAAAATATCAATTAACACTTGGCCTGTCACCCTTTAATTACAATAAAATCATAAAAATTATATTCAACACAATTTAAATGCCCAAACAAAATTTTTTTAGGCTTATCATTTTTCTAGATTTTAGTCTAGCAGAGAAGACTTTGGTATAAAATTATTGTAGGTATATGAATTTTTTCTATGCATTCTACGTCATTTTGCCATTTTTTGTGGATAGATAATATTTCTATCAATCAAAGTTGTTTTTGTTTTTAATAAATTATTCTCTTATTGTCTACTAATTGTTGGTATTAAGCTAGATATTGCTAAATGGTGCGAAAATTATAACCCACAAACTAACCGGCAAGTACACCGGGTGGTACCAAGTAGTACCTCAAGTGAATAAAGATCGATCCCACGAGGATTGATGGACTAAACAACAATGGTTAAGTGATTTACTTAGTTAGATAAACAAAAAATGGTGTTTGAGAGTTCAAAAAGTATTAAATATGAACTTCAGAATATCAGAAGACAGGCAATAAATAAGTTGGGAAAAACAATATGGAGAAGGCAGTTAATGCTTCAGAGTTATCTATTTTCCGGATTGACTTTTTTTATTAATTTATTTTAATCATGCAAGATTTAATTCATGAAAAACTATATGTGACTAGACCCTAATTTCTTAGACATTTCTAGTCTTCTCTAAAATTCATCAACTGCCAATTCTTTGGTTAATTAATTCTAATTAGGGGGTGAAGTTTAATTCTAGTTATTATGCCACAAAAATTCTAATTATCCAAATATAAGAGGATTATATGTCACGTATCCCGTTAAGTCCAGATAATTAGAATTTAGGAGAAATTGTTTTCAAGCTGTTGTTCAAGTAAAGAGCTTTTCCAAGTTATACAAGAACTCAATTAGAAAGAGGGTCATACTTCCGTTTCACCCAAATTCATAAGATAAAGAACGAAAACAATTCTTGAAATATAAATCAAACATGAATTAAAATAGAAAAATAATAGTATCAATCCATACAATAGACAGAGCTCCTAACATTAATAGTGGAGGTTTAGTTTCTCATGAAAAAGAGTGAAAACTAGGATTCTGGTAAACTGTAAATTGGGTTAAGGTAAAAAAATCCCCAGAAGAGAAGTTTTTGTTCTCTTTTATATCTAATCCTAATTAATTTAAATTATAATTTTTAAAACTAAATAATATCTTTTCCTATTTTTAAAATAAAAATTAGAGTTTAAATCAAAATAAATAAAGATCTCGCGTGGCGTCAGACAAGTTGATTCATTAAACTTAGAAACATATCCACGCCTAACTTGATGAGGGAGTACGCCTTACTTGGACTGGTCAGTGTGTGTTGGTGTGCATTGCTGGAGAACTACGCCTTACTTGAGAATTTAACAAGGCATTGCACCTTACTTAGGCCAAGGAGTAAGGCCTTGCGCCTTACTTGGTGCATGCCTCCTTGCTTGTGCCTTACTTGAATGAAATAACAAAGCCTTGCGCCTAACTTGAATTTTCTCAAGTTAGGCGCAGCCCTTGCAGAGTTGATGGAAGAGAAGTATAAACTATTATATATCGTTCGAAAGCTCTGAAAGTTAGCTTTCCAACGCCACTGAAATCATGTCCATTGGACCTTTTTAGATCGAGTTATTCAGGTTTGAGTGCAGCGAGATCAGGGTTGACAACATCATTCGCCTTCTTCTCTTCTTCTGCAGAAAATCTATCAAATCCATCCGAATGCTACCTCACACGACTCAAAGTAGCATCCATATTGGCTAAAATATAATTAATTCTTGATTAAACTCAACAAATTAAATACAAATTTACTAGGAAAAGATAGGAAAGATGCTCACGCATCACAACACCAAACTTGAATTTTTGCTTGTCCTCAAGCAACCAAACTAGTATAGGCTCAGGATGTGAATTTGCATGAGAACGAGAGTTTGATTAAGCTCTCTTTTTATTGTGGGATTTACAACTGCAATCTTGAATAGGTCTGGCATCTCATTCTCCTTTGAATCAGAAGGATGTCACTGTCATTCGGAATTAGAATCCGGATAATGTTATGAATTCTCCAATATTTTGTATTTCAATTTAATCCTTGAACACAACAAATTTCCTTTGATTCTCTTTTCTTTGGTGCGTTGCACCTTGAGCCTAGCCGTGACTGATAAATGTTTTGTCTCAAGCTTTACTTGACACAGAAACACCACAAGCACTTAACTGGGGAGCTCTCCTTATGTTCTGATTTTTCTTTCAGTTACTCCCAAATAGTGGTGTTCAAAGCCTTTGGCATACTCTGTTAAATGCGATTGATCTTGACTCTTAGTGTTCTGTCTCAAGGATTACTTGACACAATCACACCACAATCATATGACTAGGGAAACAACTCTTTGAGCTTTTAATCATGTCTGACCTCCCTAGTCATTAATGCCCAAAGCCTTGGACCTTGCTTTTATTTTTTTCTTTTACTGTTTCTTTTGCTTCAAGGATTAAACTTTCACTTATTGCAGAGAATTCATAATAGTTTTCTAAATTCCTGTTCCTTGTACATCAACATTCTTTTATTCAAATTTAAATATGCACTGTTCATGTCATGCATTTATAATCACAGAATATACTACCACATTTGGATAAATGAGAGTACTATTAAGAATAAACTCAATTTTGCACACATTACATCCTCTTTTTCTTCATTCTTTTTTATTTCAAACTCAGTGAGCAATACATGAGACACTTTCTAGAATTAAAGCAAATAACACAAATTTTTAAAAATAGCAGACTTAAACTAAAACCTATAAACTTAAATAATAAAGGATCATGCAGTAAATAAAGCAAAATAATAGAAAACAAGAATATATTAAAGTAATGGCAAACTATTATAGAAAGTGAAAAGAGCTAGACCACCTTAATCTCCCTTGTGGGGATCTCTCTCCCCAGACTGTGCTCCGTGAGATCCTCTCAGGCTGCTGTAGTCCTGTCGCAGCTGATGAATCTCCTGTCGCTGAAATTCCTGAGCAGCCCGCATCTCATCAAGGGTGGTGCAGAGGTGTGCCCAATGGCTATCCTGTACTGCTCTCATCTCCTCCACATACGCGGTGTGTTGCTGCCAGCGGCTGTCATTTGCGGCTCTCATCTGCTCGAGGGAGGTGGTGAGCTGCTGTCAATATTCCTAAGGAGGGTCATGATGTCCCTGCGGCGGTGGCTAATCCTGTTGGGCTTCCTCCTCAACCTGCTCTTCCAGGCAGACTCTGTGCTGTTTTCTGTGGCTCTTCATTCTCTTCTTTGTGATTGGTTTGTCAACAGAGATGGGGACATCATTCTCCATCTTTACCCCTGCTGCTTTACACAGGCGGTAAATCAGATGTGGGAATCCGATACTAGCTCTCTTATAAGGGTTGGAGACAATCTTGTATATCTGCTCTGGAATAATATCCTCCACCTCCACCATCTCTCCCTGTATGATGCTGTAAATCATGACAGCCCGGTCCACAGTGCATTCGGACCGGTTTCTAGTAGGCATGATGGACCTTCGGATGAAATCCAACCATCCTTTAGCTAAAGGGATTAAATCAACACTCTTCAAGTGATTCGGCTTTCCTCAGCACCTAACCTCCACTGAGAACCCGGAATGCATAATTTTTCAATGACCTGACCCAGCTCTTGATTATGGTCCATTCGCCAACTGTAACTGGGGGCTAGCTGAGGTGGACACAACAGGTGGAGGACTTCTCTGACGCGTTTTGGGGAGAATCTAATGGTCTTGCCTCTTACATAACTTTCATAAGTCTTTTCATTTACTCCCTCAATGTCCTTGTATGTGATCCAGAGGTTTTCATAAAACTCCTGGACCATTAATTGCCCAACCTCTGTATGCGGGTTGCACATAAAATTCCACCCTCTGCTGTCAATTCGTGACTGGATTTTTGGATAGTCCTCCAGCTTCAGTGAAAATCTTACCTCCGGAACCACAGGCCTCTTTATAGTGTTCTCAAAAAAATTTTCTTCATGCAGTTTGGACTTGAATCTGTATGTGTCATGAGAACTAGTGGCCGGCTCTTTTCCCTTTCTTTTCCTTGAAGGTGTGTTAGTCTTGGGTGCCATTACAATAGGAAAAACAGAAAGAAAAATAAAAAGTAGAGTGACAACACCAAACTTAAAATTTTGCTCATCCTCGAACAAACTAAAGAAATACAAGGGGGTAGAAGAAAGAAAAACAGAAATGCAAATAGCAGAAAATAAAAGACTATGCAAAAAAAATATTGTTCTTTTTAATTAAAACAGAAAAAGAAAAGGGGACGAGGGAAGAGGGTGGTTAATGATAGAGTGTGTGATGTGGAAGGGTTCTAGGGGGTTAAAGTAGTGGGCTGGGGAAGGGGGTGGAGTTGGCCACGGGTTAGTGGTGGAAGGAGGGAATGAAGGAATGTTTTGGGTTGGGGTTGGGTTCACAGGTTGCGTGGGAAGAGGGGAGAGTCACGAGTGGCTCTTGGGGGGAAAGAAGGTCACGGTGTGTTCTTGGGCAGAGGGTTAAGGATCAGGTGTTGAAGTGTTGGGAAGGTGGGGGAGAATATATTGGGAAGGAGAGGTTGGACAGGGGAATATATGGGGAAGAGGCGTAAGTCATGGGTGGTGTTGGGCTTTAAAGGATTGGAAAAGATAGGAAAGATATGGAAGATAGGGGGAATCTTGGATTTGGTGGGGGGTTGTGATGTAGGGCTGCGCCTTACATAAAGTTTCCTTGCGCCTTACTTGAGGCGAGAACCAAGGCCTTGCTCCTAAATTGGCGCCAAGGAGTAAGGCCTTGCACCTTACTTGGTGCATGCCTCCTTGCTTGCGCCTTACTTGAATGAAATAACAAAGCCTTGTGCCTAACTTGAATTTTCTCAAGTTAGGCGCAGCCCTTGCAGAGTTGATAGAAGAGAAGTATAAACTATTATATATCGTTGGAAAACTCTAGAAGTTATCTTTCCAACACCACTGGAATCACGTCCATTGGACTTTTGTAGCTTGAGTTATTCAGGTTTGAGTGCAACGAGGTCAGGGTTGACAGCATCATTCGCCTTCTTTTCTTCTTCTATAGAAACTCCATCAAATCCATCCGAATGCTACCTGAAATAAACAGAATTTTACATGACTCAAAGTAGCATCTATATTGGCTAAAAGATAATTAATTCTTGATTAAACTCAACAAATTAAATGCAAATTCACTAGGAAAAGATAGAAAAGATGCTCACGCATCACTAAATAAATTAAAAAGAGACATAATCAATTACATAACTATATTATTTTTTTATGAAAAGATTGCACAAATAAGTCCAATTAGAGTCGTACCTATTAACCACATTATTCACGTCCTTATTACAGCCATCGCAGAAGTATGTATCCGCACTAGCTTCTGCCTTCATGCTGCAAACACAAGATTTATACCACCAACTTAGAATAGGTTCAACATCAGGAACAGTGGCTAGAACAACATAGAATCCAACCTACATAGGAACAGTTTAAAAGTAAAAAAAAACAAACAAACAATGAACCAAACATAAAAAATAGTTTTCTATAAGGCACTCACATTCGCAACCGCACGTATCTCCTTTATTATCTTCCTCTCACTGGAATATAAAACTTCATCTTCAGTAACATACGCCGGTTTGCCAGAAAGTACAGACAGGTACTGCGAGATTTCTCTATAGTACACGCTACTTATCAATCACAACGCTATAAAATTACAGTCGATATGCACAACCATAAATAATTCACAATATTGGTACAATACCTTTTTCGAAGCATCACAGCCTCATGAACATCTGAATTTATCAAGAGCCTGGTACCATACATAATGTTTTGTAAAATATTGGTACCTATATACAATAATCATTGCTTCAATGAGTTGTATAATACATGACAGAAAAATTATCGAATAAAAAATAACCAAAAGTGTCCTTAGATTTAAAAAAACAACTATAACCTACTGTGAACCTAATTAATTAGTAAAATTTTTTATTTTAGCAATGAACTATACAAAAAATATTTATTGCAAATATAAAATAATAAAAAGTATTATATAATAACAAAAATATAGTTTGAAATTATATATTGATTAATTAATTGTTGAGTAATTCAACTTAGAATTTACAATAAAAAAATAAAAAACTGGTGATACAATTTATCTACGTGTATATAATAATATTTTTATCACTTCAAATTTTAATTTCTAGAATGCTAGCCATTTGACAGAATTGTTATTACTGTTTCTATAATTTCACTTGTAATTCCACATGATCAAAAGTATTAAAACACAAAACACAGTACTTATAATTTTTCTTTCACGACATGTAGTATCACACTCTAAAATTTAAAAACAAAATTTTAAAAGCATATACGCAGTTCTCCATTGCTGACGTATATGCTTGCTTGCTGGGAGAGAGAAGACCCAAAAAGACTAAAAGAGGACTTTGGGTGCGGTTTGAAATTAATTGTATGAGATTCGGATAGGTTTTCTATCTGTCCAACTTGAAATCGGGATTAGTCTCCGTAGGCCCATGTTTTGTTAAGATGCAATGGAGGCAAGCAAGCCAACATAGTGTAGGCCCTACTTTTTTGTTCCCTTTTTATCACAATTCACAAGTTCTATTCTTTGTTTGATTGTTGTATAAATCATGGATCTATATTAGGCCGCCTAGAAAATTAATTTATTTTGCTTACGTTTTAGAATGAGTTCAATTAATAATTTGTTATATAAAATTATTTTATATTGTTAATAAATAAAATCTAATGATATTAGTTAATAATACATAGAATAATTTTATTTAAAATGAAGAAAGTTTTACCTTATATTACTTTTGCTTACGAAAATATAAAACTTAAAACTTAACAATGCACGGAATATAAAAGGCTAAAGAAATAAGGTAATTTATAAATTATCTTTAATTTATATATAATATAATTAAATTTAATGAATTCAATTAGAATAAACAATAAATTATTTATTTTATTTTAGACTTTATAAATGAATAAACTAATTAACTAATATAAGAAATTACAATTAATGTAATAAAATTAATGAAGTATTATATACTATAATAAATTAGAATAGTATTATATTGATACTTAAATATTTAATCAAATCAATTAGTTGAAATAATTAAGTCATTGCAATAAATTGTATTGAATGAATTAAAATAATTAAATCGGGAAACACTCTCCAGAGCATGCCACGTTAGCTTCATCATTAAGTGCAGAAATTTAATTTTTATATAATAGAATAGATAGATATTTCTGCTAATTTAATTACTAATTATTGAATTAAATACATGTGAGTCCAATAAAGTGTGAAGGTAATAATGTAATAGATGAAGTATTTTAATTTGTTCAGAATCTTAGTAAATAACAGAAGTATAACATATTATTAATAAAATTTAATATGAAATCCACTAAAAATACATTTTTGTTGAGCTTATTGAATTTTAAATATTTCTTTTAATTGAATTTTGAATTTTTTTTATTTTTTAATTTTTTCTTATATTAATTCACAACTAAAAAATGGATTAATATAGACAGATTTACAGACAGATTTAGTCTTTATTACAGACGGATTTTTGGTTACCGACGAAATTACCGACGGATTTTGTCCCTCTGTAAAAGCCCCGTCAGAAATTATTTACCGACGGATTTTTTTTCGTCGGAAAATTACAGACGGATTTTTACCAGTTACCGACGGATTTTTCCTCTGTAAATTCTCCCTCCATTTCCTGAAGGCGACGAACTTACAGACGAATTTTTCGTCTGTAATTACAGACGGATTTTCAGACGGATTTTCCGTCTGTAATTTAAACTTTGGAAAATCATGATTACAGACAGAAAATCCGTCTGTAAATCCGTCAGTAAGGTAAAATAGAAAATTTTTTTAATTTTTCTATTGGAAAATAAATACTTTAGATTTGTTTTCTAAATTTACTCCATCAAACACACTGTAAATTGAAAAAATGAAAGCCAAAAATCACATAGATAAACATAATATTCATTACATGATACCTATAAAATTGGATGTTATTTTTCAACACCATTATTCAATATCTCATTGTCTCGATAAAAAAATACCCCAAAATTTCTTTTAAACTACAACAGAGAAGGGCAGGACTTTCAGCCTAAATTTTAAAACTATTTCCTCATGCTCTCTTTAAAGTTTAAACTCTCCAATCTAATCTGAGTTACATGATTCTTTACTCCATGGTAGACTCTTGTGTGGCTGAAACTTGAAAGTATTTGTTCATCTAGTTCTTCTTCTTTGATTTGTTTACATTGGACTGAGCATATGCAATTGCAATTTCCTGGTGTTAAAAAATAGGATATGGATAGATTTCAGAAGTCTAGCAATGTTTTATAGGATTAAGAAAAAGTGAAGGAGGATAACAAAAACACAACTTTAAAACAGAACTGCAAGAGAGAGAGAGATGCTTGCATGCTCTTGAAGCACATTTAATTTGTTCTTCAGGAACACTCACATTTAAGAGAGATGCTTGCATGCTCTTCAATCATGGTCATGCACAGAATGCATAAAAATAAACATGCATACAAGTTATTTGTCAGATTGAGTGAGATCCAATTCTTAGGGAATGAGAGCAAATACCTCTGCATAGCAAACCTGAAAAGATTCAACCAAGATCACAAGTTAACTAGATAAGCTTTCTAGAAAAAGGGGGATATATACAAATTAATAATTTAAAGGACTAGCCATTGACCCTGAAGAAGGATTGACCCCGAAGAAGGAATCTCAGGCATAATAACGTTTGAAGTTATTTAATTCCATGCAGATGTATCATTTAGTTAGCTACTGCCAGCAACAGTTAATCATAGATGCAACTGTGCCATAACAAACTATAAAAATTAATTCATGCATAAAACTCAATCATCACAATTAGCAAAAATTATTCCAATACCAAAATTATAAAATAAAAAGAGGTATTAAAGTCTGGTACACAAGCATCCCGCATAATGCAGGGTCCAAGCAAGGGGCATGCTCAAAGAAGAAAGGAAAAAAGATAAATTAATAATCAGTTGATACTTGATAGCATTACACAGGAAAGTATTGGAACACAGCAACAAACCTTATCAGCAGCTGCCTGCAATGTCAAATGATCTCCCCATTCTCCAGACCTGTTATAATGGACAGACGATGAATGAGTAAGTTGGAGGAAAAAAGCCCACTAAATATGACGAGAAAGGTCACTCATTCTAGGGTAAATAATAAAGGTACCGAATTTTGAATTCACAAGTCACATGAACCCACATATTAAAATATAAACATATACACACACATTAACAATATATAATGTAGTACCAGTAAAATAAAAATAAAAAAAAAGGAAAAAAGAAAATATGATTATGCCGCAATTACTAATTAAATAAGAGCAGGCAGGAGAATGTCAATGATGCGAAATATACAGTCAAAACCAAATAACAGAAAACTGCAAATAACTATTCCCTATTGAAAATTATTTTAGTTTACTTCCATTCACTAAATCATTCAGATATTTAGGCAGTGAAACAATTTTATCTACTGCACTAACCCCAACAGATGAAATAGACAATGACACTTCTGAATATCTTTTTCACAAAATTTGACACCAAGAATGCAAGCATAAGGTTTGTTAAAACATGAGAAAGACATACCCCTCCATTCTTGCTCTGTATAGGTCCATGAGAAGCCACAACATAAGGCTGGAAATAATTCGGCACTGACATGTTGGATGGAGAGAGACCATATTGTTGAAAGTAGGCAGGTATGGAAAGAGAGAAAAACAATGATAACCCAACAATGATGATATTCCGAGAGCTTCCAGCCTCACTATATTAGATTGCTTTCTCTAATCATTGCCAACTGAGACATTTGATTGAAAAGTTTGTATATGAAAAAATATCTTAGCTGTAAAACTTAAATAATCAAAATTTAGCATAAGTACTGTCCTCAGCTGTAAACTATCAATCAGACTAAACTAGAAGTTTAAATCCACAAGCATGGTAGACACTTTGATATCTCCATATACAAACAATAGGATGAAGAAATAAACAAGCCAGAATTTTCATCAGTGGTTTTAAATTGGGTATGCTAGTATGCTGCTTGCTTTGCTTTCAATTCCCAAAAACCACAATTTAGTAAGTTTCTTTATGATTAGTATTCGAATTTAAACTAACTAAACTTGCCAATATACAGGACCAAGTAAATAATTGGCAATTACAACACAACTAAAAATAGGGATCATCTAGAAATCCATAGGGGAAAGAAATTTAAATTTTACAACACAACTTCAGAGTCTCTTAGGACAGAAAAAGCATACTCAATGCCCATGGTTGGTAACTAGTTTTACTTAAGACCCATGTTTTAATATCTTCAAAATAAAGAAAGTGAAAAGACAACCATAATTCGGGGAAAAAAACACTTTCTCTTGAATTTTAATTGATGCTGCCCAGTTCAGTGCATGATTCTCAACAAACATGAAAGATATTTTTCAGTGATGTTACCTTCTCATTGATATTCCTGGCAACCTCAAGTGTCTTTGTGTAAGCTTCACCAGCAGGAACACAGTAGTTGGCAAGTTCTGCAGTAAATGGAATGGTACACAATGTGTTATGTGTTTAAAGATATTCTTGTACCTCCAAATTTTATTTTTCTAAAGAACACAGTGTAGCATACACAATAATCCAATAATGAAAACAAAAAAGAGTGAGGTGAGTGATGTGTCACAAAATCTTAATACGACAAACATCTCATTCATTCTCTCATTTTCAACGTTATTAACATACAAATGCATGTTGAGAAAGGTTACTATAAAACAATACAATACACACTGTCCTGCAAGAGATATATATATAAAGTTGTTGTGTTGTATATGTATAAAGACAAATATCACTGTCCCTTTCTTTTTCATCAAAATGGCCAAACCATGTAAGTGGTGCTACCTTTTATTTAATTTTTAGAGAAAAAATGAAGAAATTAAACTATATAAGATAAAATAGGAAAGCTTTCATCAATGTGAAAATAAAAAAAGGAGCTAAAGTGGATTGTTGATCAAAAATTGTTCCTTGGTGCTCAAATCTAAGGAATTAGAATGGAGTTGTCAAGTGGAAAAGATGGAAGCAGATATCAGTACTTTCAAGTCTACACTGAACACCAAAGAACAAGAAATAAGGGAGCTTCAAACAGAACTTGAAAAATGTTTTTGTGCAATTGAAGAGAAACATATGGAACTCTTGATCTTTAAATCGCAACTTGCAGAGGCTGACTCCAAATCATTTCTGGCAGAAACTGATAAAGCAATTTGTATCAGTGAGAATGAAGATTTGCTTTGTCTCAGTACAGAGCATATGAGATTGAAACCATATAAGCACACATAAACACACCTAAGCATGATCAAAATGAACAGTAAAACCCAGCTAGGCATTTTGTCAAGCACTAACTGTGCATTAAACTTTCAATGTGATTCACTCAGTAATAAGCATACATATACTCCAAATCCAACACTGGAGAAAAAGGAGCTATTCACAACACTGGAGAAAAAGAGCATTTACTCACCGGCTGCGAGGAAGAAGGGCAGTGGCAGAAACACAACGGCGACACAGAGAGAGAAGGAGAGCGCTCAAACAGAGGAGACGGCCAACGAGCTTCCAAACGACAGCGAGGGAGCTTCCAATCACGGCAACACAGCTTCCTACGACGGCGACAGATCTTCTACGGTGGCGGTGGAGGCTGTGTCTGTGTAGGGGGCTGCGGTGGCTGCAGTGGCGGCAGAGACTGCGGTGGCTGTGGGCGGCGGGCTGCAGGGCAAAGAGCTCGAAGGATGTGGGCAAAGAGTTCGAATAGAGTGTGAATGGGATTTTCCGACAAAGACCTATAAAATTAGGGTTTTCAATATTTCTGACGGATTTAATTTAAATTATAGACGGATTTTCCGTCTGTAATAATTTAATAAAACGCGCGTTTCGTCTACATAATTACAGACGGAAAATCCGTCTGTAATCATTCCACGGAAAAAAAATGATTTTTCCGACGGAATTATAGACGGATTTTCTTTTCCGTCTGTAATTTATGCTAATCTATTTTTTTTGTTTTCCGACAAAAAAATCCCTCTGAAATTCCGTCTGTATTTCAGTGGGATAAAATCCGTCGGAAATATCCGTCTGTAATAACTAATTTTCTAGTAGTGATTATTAACTAGAATATTAGTTGAATTATGTTAATTCTTTAAAAGAGTGGGTAATAGTAAGGTTTTGTATTCATATAATAATGTTATTTTGAGAGTAATATTGTGAGGTAATTACGATATAAAGATAAAAAAATCTGTTTATAAACTATGACATTGGTAAATGGTAATGAGGGCTAAAAGTATTGACCTTTTTCTACACACAACATACAATATACATCATGTGCCACCTCTTTATGTTAGATGACAATTTACTTGGATTTTGGACTTTATTGAACTGAAACCTGAGAGTTGAAGTATAATGATAAATTTGATAATATGTACTCATATCCATATAAAGCCTCCAGTGAAATATAGTAATCACTCACATTGTACACTGTATAGTTATTGCTTAACTTCAAATCTCAAAACCAGCCGTTATTATTTATGCTTTTGATTAAAACATTCTTATTTCAGCTGAAGTTAAGAATGACAAAATATCAGAAACTCTGGTAGAGATCTAAAGAGAGGAGAGCTAAGAGCGAGAGAGAAATGGAGTAGAGAGCAGATACAGATGAGAAGAGAATGAGAAAATGAATTCATTGATTTAGAAAACTTCTTTACAGAAGAAGTTTATTCTTGTATTTGTAGTCACAGTTGAAACAAATTTTTCTAACTAATTATCCTTCTAACAAACTTGATAGATCAGCATAACTAACTCCTAATCTCATGCCTCACACTTCAACCACGCCTCACACTTCAGCTAGTTTCATCTCTTATCTCTATTTATCCTCAACATTTTCTCTCAACTTGAGCTTGGGTTGGTAAACTAATCTTAATTTGCATCTAATCTTCAAGAAGGCATCATGACTCAACTGGCTTGGTAAGAACATCTGCAATTTGATCTTGAGATGAAATATGGATTACATATGCCTGCTTGTCCTCAACTCTATGTCGAACAAAGTGGATATCATTTTCAAAATGTTTGGAGTGGCTGTGTAGAATTGAATTCTAACTCATGACCATCATGCTTTGATTGTCACAAAACAATGTTGGAGGAAGTCCAGCTGGTATGTGCATTTCATAGAGGAGTTTTTGTAGCCACACAGTGTCTGTCATGGCATCAGCAAAGGCTCTAAACTCAGCCTCGGTGCTTGATCTGGCTATAGTCGTTTCCTTCCTACTTGACCAATTTATGAGATTCACCCCAAGAAATATGCAATACCCTGTTGTTGACCGTCTATTCATAGGATCTGCTACCCAATCTGAGTAACAAAAGGCTAAGATTATGAAGTCATTGCTTCTGTGAATTTCAAGCCCAAAATCAATTGTCCCGACCAGGTAGCAAAGTATTCTCTTTATCGCCTTCCAATGCTGTTCAAAGGGTGCATGCATAAATCGGAATACTTTGTTCATGGAGAAGGCAATATCAAGCCTAGTGATGGTGGTATATTGTAGCCCACTCACTATAGATCAGTACAAAAAAACTATAACATCTCAGCTCTCTTCAATAGATCCTTGACATATTTAGACTGTTTCAGCACTAAAGTATCAGCTCTAGTTCTTTCAACTTCGATTCCAAGAAAAAAAAATCATTTTTCCCAAGTCCTTTAGAGTGAACACTTTATTTAATTGTTGGATTAGACCATCAACTTTAACTTGATTAATGCCAATCATCAGTATGTCATCGACATATGCTAGAAAATAAATTGTTGAAACTTTATTTACTGTGTCGAATAAAGACACAAGGATCTAAAGTTGTACTTGTAAAACTAAAGTTTCTAAGTGTACTTCTTATCTTCAGAAACCAGGCTCTTGGAGCCTGTTTTAAGCCATATAAGGCCCTCTCCAATTTGCACACAAGGCCAGAACTAAGTGCATAACCCTCAGGTTGCACCATGTGCACTGTCTCATGTAAATCCTCATTGAAAAATACGTTGTTGAAATCAAACTGCCTCACTTTCCATCCTTTTGAAACAGCAATAGCTTAGACAGTAATGTGCGAACTGTTCCAAGATTGGCAACCAGACTAAAAACTTGATCATAGTCCAAACCTTTTTGTTGATGAAATCTCTTTGTGACCAACCTCGCATTGTACTTCTGAATTGTCCCGTCCATCTATATTTTGATGCGAAATACCCATCGACATCTAATTGGTTCAACTGTTGGTGACTTTTCAACCATGTTTCATGTCTTGCACTTCAAAAGTACTGCATACTCCTCATCCATTACGGCTTTCCAATGTGGAAAGGTTAGTGCTTGTACCACTGAAGAAGGTTCAACTTGTGTGAGGTCTAAAACATTACCTGAAACCAGTGCAGTGAACAGTTTTGGCTTAAAAATTTTAGCTTGACTTCTAATAACCATAGGATGCGTTCGAGTAGGCGTTGTAGTGGGCAGAAGTGTGTGTCCTCTTTCTAGCTGCTCAGCTAACCCTGCATTACTTGAGGGAAACATAGAAGTAGAAATAGTCATAGCAGTATCATCAGTTAATGGACAGTATGAGCAACATTAATATTGGTAGAAGACTCAGGTTGAGCTAAGGGTGTGGAGGACGGTGGAGATGGTTGGGATTATTGTGCAGGGTCTGGTATTTGATGGTGTAAAATTGCATCAAAGTTAGAGACTGGTGTTTCATGTAGGAGAGGGATAGTGCTGTTGGAAGTACTGATTAAAGATGTGGCTTGTGTGTAAGGATGATTTTGTTGGACAATGGTGTGGGATGGAATGAGGTGAGGAATAGCATATTTCAGTTTTGGAGATTGATTGAAGAAGATAGATTGATAAGAAAACTCAAATTTATCAAATAAGACATGTCTGGAAACATAGAGTTTGGCGGAAGTTGAGAGACATTTGCACCCTTTATGATGAGAGGAGTAACCTAAAAAGAGACATTTATGAGTTTTAAAATCAAACTTATGAGTGTTGTAGGGTTTAAGTTGTGGATAACATGCACATCCAAAGGTTTTGAGAAATAAATAGTATGGTTCTTTGTGATTGAGGAGTTCAAATGGTGTTTTCTTATCTGTAGTGTATGAGGGTAGCAGATTAATGAGATGAGTGACTGTCAAGAAGACTTGATCCCAAAACCTTAGGGGCAAGGAGGCTTGAGAGAATAGTGTTAGGCTCATTTCAGTTATGTGTCGGTGTTTCTATTCAAGTCTACCATTTTGTTGGTGAGGGTGAGGACAACTAAGCCTATGAGCAATGCTATGCTAAATGAGAAATTCTGTGAAACTGTGAGAGAGGAATTCACCTCTATTATCAGTTTGAAGGCTTTTAATCTTGTGTCCAGTCTTGTTTTCAACTAGCAATTGGTATTGGGTGAAGGCTTGGAGAGCTTGAGCTTTGTTTTGCTGTAGGTATAGGCATCTGTGTCTGGTTTTGGCATTAATAAAAATTATATAATATCTAAAATCTGAACTACTAATGATTGGTACTGGCCCTTAAATGTCAAAAGAGACTAACTCTAGAATTGTGTTATAATCAGTGAGTGAGTCAGAAAAAGACAAATTATGATGTTTTCCTTGACAACATGCATTGCACAAAGAAGTAATAGCTGTTATGTCTCTTTTATTCATATCATCATCCACAATTTTATAATGCTGCATTACTTTTGCTACTGCTTTTACAGCTGGATGTCCTAACTTTCTATGCCATACTTCAAACAGCGACACAGACGCAACTTTACAATATGCATTTTCTTCTTTTTTTCTGTTTTTGTTCACTTTCGTTTTCTTTTTCGTCTTGGTCTTGCTCAAATTTTTTCTTTTTCTTTGCTTTTCTGTTCATGCTCAAAACGATCTAGTCTAGATTCTCACTAAAATGAGATTCTTGGTCACTACTATCAGATGTAATGACTTTTATTGCTTGCAAAGCTTCTTTTCTTCCTTTGAATGAACGTAAGCCATTTAATGGTGCTGTCCTGGCCAATATGCCAATGGTGTCAAATTGATAAAGTCCTCCTCTAAGAGACCCTTTGAAAAGCAATTCGTTGGTCTCCTGAGCCTTAAAAAAACAATAAAAAAATGAAATTCAAAGAACACGCGATTATCTTGTGCAAATTTTGCTATACTAATGAGGTTCTTTGTAATTGAGGGAACATGTAGTAGGTTTAGTAGTTTAAAGTAGTGTGTGTTGGGATGATAAGGTGGGTTAGACACAGAAAATAACATAGTTCTGCCAATATTATTGATGCACATACATTGACCATTACCTGTGAATACCTGCTCTGAGCCTTCATACTCTGAGCCTGTAAGGTGATGTGATGTTCCTATGTTCAGATACCACGCTCTATTTGTCAAAGGTGTAATTGACGGCACAGGTGCAACCAATGCTCTTGGTTGTGAGTCTGTTTGTGACTGAGGTTGATGAAAGGCTGAAGATGGTGGAGCTGGTGGATTTGATGCTACTTCATAAGATCTTTGATAGTTCTGATTAAACCTGTGATAACAATCCACACAGTATATCCAATCCTTCCACATAGCTGACATTGTGGCCTTGAATTGTCATAATGGAAGGATTAGCCACCTCTAAATCTTTGACTACGAGCTCGTCCTCGAAACTCCTGACCTCTTCCTTGATAGTTATGTTGTTGATTTTGTGAATATGTAGAGTAATTGTGTTGTTCTTGCAGTTTTGATTCTGAACCTTGAGCCAAATTTACATGCATAGTGTCAAGTATATTCTTCTTAAATCTCTCAACTAATTCTTCTTGTCCTACTAATAATGTCTCCACCTCACTCTCAGTTATTTCATCAGTCTTTGAATTTATCATAGTAATAAAAGTACTATAACCCTCATTTAAGCCTTGAGTTATTGCTTCGACAAAATTCTCACTAGTAAGAGGTGCACCTAATGCAGAAAGTGAATTTGTTACCTTTATGATCCTGGACATATATTCAGTTATAGATCCTTGAAGTTTGATGGTCTTAATTTGTGTTTTCAGCTGCTTTACTTTTGATTTCATCCTTTTTGCAAAATAATCTTTCAGTTTGAACCAGATCTCATAAGCAAATTCACACTCAGCCAACTGATTAGTAAATTCTGGATCCATTAAGACAAAGAACCACGAGACTAAAAATTGATCCTCTTGCTCCCAAGCTTCAAACTCCTTCATTTCAGTGTTTAGCAATCGATCTTGTCCAGATTTACATCTCTTCGGTATTTTTCTTGGATCGAGATGCTCCTTGAGTTTATTCGATTTTACGAAGGCCAGTGCTTGACGTCTCCATAGAACGATGTTGTTTTCATCGAGCTTGAATGTGATGGTGTTGATCGTTGTTCTAGGGTTCACAGTTGCGAAAACTTAAATTTCACTTGGTAGCACTATGGATCAGAACCTAGAGCTCCGATACCATGATAAGGTATCAGAAACTTTAGTAGATCTAAAAAGGAGAGCTAAAGGCGAGAGAGAAAGGGAGTAGAGAGTAGATAGATGATAAGAGAATGAAAAATGAATTCATTGATTTAGACAATTTCTTTACATTAAAAGTTTATTATTGTATTTATAGTCACAACTGAAGCAGGTTTTTCTAACAACTAATTACCCTTCTAACAAACTTGACACCTCATGCCTCATACTTCAGCCACGCCTCACACTTCAGCTAGTTTTATCTCTTTTTTCTATTTATCCTCAACAAAGAATTTTGGTGGTAGTTCACCAAATTTCTCCTAATAATTTTTTATATATATGAAGTTTATTTTTTAGTTGTCCGTTGCAAACTAATTAATTTTAATTAGCTTACATTAAACCTTATATAATAAGTTTTTTTTTGTAATATGATCTTTTTAATAAGGCATAACAAGCCCTTAGTCGAGAACTAATTAATCTTAATTAGCTTACATTAAACTTTGCTTTTTACTATTAATATAATGCATTTTATATAATATATATTAATCATAAGCCAAAAATTCAAGACTATTAAATGATCTTAATAATAAAATTATTTTTTAAGTTTTTAATAATCGTTAAATTGTTTTTATTTAATTTTAATTATAAAATCTATCTTTTATTTTATAAATTATAATTTTATTATTCATCTTTTATGTTTATTAACAATTAGAAATGCAAATCAATGAGTTTTTGTATTTTTTAATTTGTTACATCGTAAAAACTGAAAAAAATCATGTTTGTTAGTAATTCAATTGATTGAAAATATAGTATAATTGATTAAATTTCGCACTACAATATAAATTTTTTCAAAATTTAATTGATTAAAAGTATCGATTAAATTTCGTACGACAATATAAATTTTTTTAAAATTCAATCAATTGAAAGTGTTACACAATAAATTAAATTTTACAGAAAATATAGATTTTTTAAAAAATTCAATCTCTTGGAACTTGAGATTATTGTAACGTTGTGGAACAAGTTGTTTGCCATTAATGCCTAACAAAGGAGGTAATTAATTCAAAAAGTTATAAATATTATGCATGGAGTCGTGAATCATGGAGTAAGAAAGAGACCGACCTGAGAGTTACTTTTCTTTCCTTATGATCCTTCATCAAGAGTTTGATTGGCAATTGCTGCCTATGAATGACAATGACATTGTGACATCAAGTCACATCATTATGGGCTCAGGGCTTGTAGTTTCAAGGAATTGCCTAATGCATTGTAATGGGTCACAAATTCACAACCAAAGTACATTAACATAAATAATTAGGACACGGTCATTAAACTCAGGCCCATCTTATAATTTGCAAAAAAAGAAAAAAGGCAATTAGGTTCACAAACATTATGGGACTCACACTAATGCAAGGTCCAGAGAAAGGTTGCACTGTTGCATTTAAAGAGTATAATATACACAGTCAAATAATCAGTGATTGTTTCCACACTTTAAACTCATAATCTTGAGATCATGCGTAGACAACTCAACTATTTAAGAGAATTATTAGGTAGAGTATTAGAGCATCTGCTTGCATAGTCATAATTTTTTTTTATCATGAACCATAAAGTCATTGTGTATCCTCTTAAACCATATGGATCTTTAATCCTTTTGGTCCATATGATATGTCTTTTCCAATAACCCATGAGTTGAGTTCATCATAAACAAGAAAAGTTGTAATAAGCTTACAATTTCCCCGGCTTTAATTTGTTATCACAAGTGGTGTCAAGGTTATTTTCTTTGGCCCACCGTGTGTTCTAAACTGTGTAGTTCTGGATTTAGCACTAATGACAAAGGGATATGTAGAAGCCAAATAGAAGACGACTATGAACTTTTTTTTATCAAACATTAAAAAAGATGAGTGTGTCTTTCCCAATGGAAGATCCAAAAATGAGACATCAAACTTGTTCATGACCTTTCATATCCTGTGCATAACAATTAACACAAGTTGCTATTTAAAAGAATGAGTTTTTTAAGATATGACCATCACTAATTTAAACTAATATTTTTATTAGTTGTGAGTATAATACATGTGATATTTTATTAGTATATAAAATTTTTTATGTCTATTATCAATTTAAATTTTTGGAATAAGTAATTTAATAACCTATTTGTTAGTAGTTAGTATAATAAATCATTTGTTATTTTCAATAGAAAAATGAGAGATGAAACTAGCTAGACAATATACAGAGCAAGTAAACAGAAACAAGGCAGTGAAAAATCAGAATTTTGCAACCTAACAATTAAACAACCATAAGGTAAGTATGGAAGTTGGTGGAATGAGTTAATCCAACTTCCCTTTCAGAGTCTGAAAAAAACTTACTTTCTATAAAGCTGCAGGTAAAATAAGCTACCATAAATTATGAATACAAACATATATGATATATGTAATTTCTTCTTAGTTACTCAAAACTCATGCATTTAATGATGCATATTCCAAAGAATGACTTAAATAGCATGTTAATAGTAACCTCTGCTATGATATCCTGATGCCATATGGTCCACAAAAATATAATAAAAATAAAGAATTTAATTACTATAAGTTGCTTTTGTTCTTTCTCAATTATGGCATTTGAAAGAGTAAAATGATAGCAATAGCAATGATAACAACAGGCACAGCTAACAAGCCAAGAAATTTGATTGACAATATGTATATCATTCCACTTGAATTCAATTAAGATCTTGAATGCCATTACTGTTTATATGTGTTGTATGAAATGGAGAATGTGATAGAAAATGTATAATTGGAATAAGGAAAATGCTATTTGTACGACACAAATCAGTTTTTAGTGAGTTTTTAAATTTAATATTTTATTATTTTAATTTTTTAATTAATCATATTTTTTATTTTTAAAAAATCACTCTTATTTTAAATTTTATCAACTAAAGAATTTCTAACTTCTTATCACTGTAATAAAACATTTCTTTTATTTTTTTCCTCTCTTGTAACGTCATCATTACCAATCTCTCTTTTACACTCTTTTTCTCTCTCTTTCATTAAGACCATATTGTTCTCTCATGTAACAAAATTCTCTACTTCAAATAAAAAAAATTCATATAAGTATTCTATCTACACATCCGAAACTAGAATAACATTATAAACTCAGCTGATCCAATTAAACACAAACATATTTAAAATTATGTTGACTTTGATTATTCTGAGAAAAAAAACAAAAATAACATAAACACATCCAAAACTATGTTACCTTTCATTAATTGAGAGAAAAATAAAAAATAATATAAACACATCTAAAATTATGTTGCCTTTCATTAATCGAAAAAAAAGAAAGAAGAGACAAACCACTACAAATAATGCATAATAATAAACAAAAATTATCTACACATCCAAAACTATAATGTCATTATTCTTTTAATTACAAGCTCAGCTGGTTCCAATTAAACACAATAATATAAACACATCTAAAACAAGTAAAACACATTTAAAATTATACAGCTTTTCATTAACTAGATTAAAAAAATAACAACATAAACACATCTAAAGTTATACTTTAATTAATCAGAAAAAAAGAACAATATAAACATATCCAAAATTATGATGTCTTTCATTAATCTAGAAAAAAAAGCCAGCAAGAATAGGATAAACAGGTTTATTAACAGAAAAAAAGATAAGATAAGGGAGAGAAAACACTACAAATCATGCAAAATAGTGAATAAAAATGATCAATACAGCCACATTCAAATACCTGATGAGCAGGGACGAATCTATTCTTATAGGTGTGGGAGCAAGCGCCCCACTATAATTTAGAATTTTATTGAGTAGTATATAATAATAATATTTATTTGTTCTCATTAAATTATTAAATTTGACCGCACAATAATTTTTTATTCAACTTTCGACACTTGATAGTCAATTTGAGAACTTTATATTAGATGTCCATTATAATGATCAATGTTCAAGTTTAAATAAGATTGGTGATCTTTCTTAAAAATTGACTCGAAAGAATATTATTTATCTATTTGTGTTTTTTCTTTTAAAATTAGTTTTAACTTTTTTCATAACAACTACACTAATTGAATGAACTTTTTTAACTATGAATATCATCAAGAGCTAATTGTATAAAAGTTGAGTTTTAAATGATTGTTTAACAAGTATATAAAAAAAAGATATTTTGATTATATTGTCAATGTTTCAAAATATGAATATAAAAAAAATTAAATTTTAAATTATATGTTATTATTTAAATTATTATTTTTGTATTTTAATTTGTAATTAGATATTTTAAAATTTAATCATATTTTACAATAACAAAATATAATTATAACAACAATTATGCTACGTATACATTAAATAATCACTTGTACAAAATAAATCTTAAAATACAAATTTTGAAATACAAAATGTATATTAAAAATAAGTTAAACAAGATATGTATTTATACATAAATTTATAGTAGAAAATTTGATAACTAATTTTTTATGTGAACGTAATATTTTTATTATAAAAATTATTATTATGTTATATATATTTTGCCCCCACTATCAAAAATTTCTAGATACTGCGGTGATGAGTGTTTCAGGCTCAGGGGAGTGGCGTGGAGGAAGAAGGCGGCCCGACTGAGAAGCGGCGTGGAGGAGAAAGGCGGCACGACAGAGCTACGCAGGGGGAGTAGCGCAGTGTGACGGAGCTGCACAGGAGGAGGAACGCGGTGTGCGAGAGCTGCCTAAGGGGAGGAGACCGACGCGGGAGGAGAAGAGTGCAGGTAGAAACCGACGACGACGGTGACCAAGATGAACTTGAAAAGAGAGGAATGCGATGTTGTGGATGAGCGCCGAAGTGAATGCAGCATCGAAGATGAGAGCCGAGGAGGACGGTAGCGCGGACGAACGACGGAAGAGAATGACTTATCTGAATTTTTAAAGTGTGCTGTTAAGTTTTGGATGTGGGGTAAATGTGACTTCTCTATTTCCAGTGAGAGTTTTAAAATGGACTTAGTTAATAATTAGATGGTTTAAGATTTATTTTAGAATTTTAAAATAAAAAATTTGAATTTTGAATAATTTAATTTTTATATGTGTATTTAAATTATAATATATTAGCAATTAAATATAAAACAAGAATTTAAAATTTAAAATTTAGATTTTAGTTTTATTTAATTTGTATTTTAAACATATATTTAATTTTAAAAAGATACTAACTCTATTTATAATTTTTAGATGTATTTATTTTATTTTTTTAATTATTATAATAAAAAATTGAATATTGTACCATTTTTTAAAGATAGATAATTAAATTGTTGGAATAATGAACAGATTATTTAATATCAAAATAATTAACAACTCATTCATGGATCAACTAACTTATTGTTAATCTCCAAATACAATATGTATTTTATATATAGAATTCTGTTAAAATAAAATTGATTTGGATCCTCTAAAATTTAAATTTTATTTTAAAAAATAAAATGTGATCTCTTACTATTTATTTTATAAATAAAATAAAAAATAAATATAAAAAAATATTTAAAAATAAAAAATTACACCTTATTTTTTAAAATAAAATTTAAAAATTTAAATTTTACAAGATTCGAATCCAATAAAATTATATCCAAATGACGAGTGCTTCCATGGAATAAGGAATAATATCATCCCAATGTATAAAAAAGAGCAAGATCCCAAGAAGACCTTGGTCAACTAAGTAGACTAGTAGAGTACCTATGCCGATTCCATTGAATTCGAGGCACTACTCTCTACGTTAATGTGAAGCAACAAATATATCAAATATAGATATACTATCCAAATACTAGCATCTACTTTGTGGAATTTAAATACAAGAGTTTAAATTAGTATTGGATAGTTACAAAAATGTATTATTATTATTATTATTACGAACAAAGAATAATTTTTTATATTGTATATATTTTTTATATAAAAATATTATTTATATATTACATGTCTGTGTGTGAAAAAAAAAAAAACACTATGAAGAAAGTATAGAGTGAGGTAGATTGATGGTTGATGGTCGAAACATAACTAATAACTTAAACAATAATAATAAGTTAATAACTACACAAAGAAGGTAAAATATTGTAGTACTTAAGCATCAAATTAAACCAATAAGAATAGGGAGCCACTTAAATAAAGATGTTAAAAACGTCTTTTTCTAAAGATGTTTTTTAAAAATTAAAATTTAACACATATAATCAGTTAAATTATATTATTTTTATTAAAATTAGAGTGGACAAATCAGTTTAGCACAAAAATTAATAAATTAAATTTTGAATTGGTGTAAATTAATATTTTTTATAAAAAATTACTATAATATCCCTATTATAAAACACAACTAAAATATCTCTATTATATATATATATATTGAAAAGTTTAAATTCTAACCCTATAACGACAAAGAAAAAAAAGTCTAGAATTTAAAATTTTTAAAATTAATATATAATAAGGTATTTTAGTCATTTTATATAATAAGGGTATTATAGTTATTTTTTATAAAAATATTAATTTAGACCGATTCAAATTTTGATTTACTATTTTTCGGTCAAATTAATTTATTTGACCTAATTTTGACAAAAATAACACAATTTAAGTGATTATATGTGTTAAATTTTAATTATTAAAAAACATCTTTAAAAAAAGACGTTTGATGCATCTTTATGGGAGCATCCCCCAGAAAGAAAATATGGAACAATGAAGCGTGGCTTGGTTGGACGAAGGATGATCCATATGAGGAAGATCACGAGGAGTACGAGGAAGATGAATCCGAGGATTCCGGCGAGTATTTGGCGGTGGAGCTGGTGGTTATCGTCGTCGTCATGATGGGGGCATTCCTTCTTCGACATGGTTAGTTGTGTTTTAGAATATGTGTTATTATTAGTGTCTGTGTTGTGTTTGTGAAAATGCTTCAACCACGTTAAAAGCGGTTTTTTTTTTAATGATGATGATTGATGATGTTGTTGTTGGTAGTATGATGGTCGAAGGTTGAAAGATTAAAGGGAAGTGAAAAAAGAAAGCATGTGTTGCTTTGCTTCTAATGGACTCACTCACTCACCAATCTCAGAAAGAGAATGTTTTCTAACAATCTAGAGTGTGCATTATTTATAGGCAAAAACACCATTAATAACATTAGATAAAGGTTACTGTTACTCACCGTGGTGAAAGGGGAGGATGATTAGAGAGTCTACTATAAGAATTAGGATTAGAAAATATATCTATAAAGAATATTGTCTCTGGTATTTATAAATTTTAGTGGCTAAAAATATAGAGAGAATCACTGTTGATTTTGTTTTGGTTTGTGGGATATGATCCCGATTAAATTACTTTTTGTATATAAATGATAACTAAATTAAAATTGGTAACCAATAATTTAATCAAATATAATAAATTTGAATATTCTCGATTAAAATCAACTTCACATAAATAATAATGTCAAGGACACTATTGGTCAGTTTTGGCAGGAATCTAACTTATTTTATTCAATAATAACTAATAAATTAAGAAAAGGAAATAAAAATGTAAAGAACAAGTATTTTTATTAATTATTAATAAAAAATAACACTCATTTTTTTCTTTATCGAAATGCATATGATGTGGGTATGTTGTTATATGTATATACAATATAGTTATGATTTTCACTTTTTTTTTGTTATTTTATCATAATTAATTAATCATCAACAGTAATGATGTAGTCACTTAGGGTGCACATGATAGTTATATTTTTTTTTTCCACGGTATTTCTAAACCCAATAGGTTAATGACTTAAGGATTAATCTGTTACAGATCTGAATTTTATTTAAGAGTTTGTTGTTGGCTAATGAATTGCTGTATGCACAAGGCAGAATTCGAACTCCCTAACACTTATTACTTAAGTGGACGAGTGAATTAACCATTCGACCAATCCAAGTTGATTCATGACGGTTGTATTTAAAGAAGAGTGAATAACACGTAGCAGCTATACAAAGAAGGTTCTTGTAGTAGAATTTTAGCATTAAACCTGGGTGCACGTCAGCCTTACAATTGTGAGGTTTTTCACCTACTATGGTAGAATTGGTTGTAAATGAGTTGGTAAAATAAACATATTTAAAATAAAAAATAAAGCAGTTAGGGACTAACAAATTGGGAGAAGTGATAGTGATTTGATTTCAACAAAGACTTGACTTTGGGCTTGTATGTTCATATATGTAAACATGAGCTTCTATCATACGGTAAGTTTTCTTTTTTGCTTGCATAAATATTCAACTATAATTGTATTTATTTAAATTTTGTATTACAGTCTTCAATGCCAGTTAGTATTAACATTCAATTTAGTAGCATTAACTAATCAAGATTCAATAATGAATTTGGCTTTACATATATAAATTGAAATCCCACCTGCATATATGGTTGGAAATTATATATCCAAGTATAATGTAGGAACTGAATTATGACATATATTCACATTCACCACCCTACCTAATAGTTTAACTTTATAGTTTTTGCTTACATTGGTGCCAACTGCCAAAGGTACATCTTCCTATGTGAATAAATATGTCCGAGGTATAATGAAATTTACATATATGAAATTTAAGTACTATACCTCGAATTGCATTAAAACCATATATGCGTAGTAGTATTCTCCATGCAAAAATGTTTCGTTGACTTGGACAAGTTTTTAACTTGCAATCAAATTCTGCTTGGAAAGAGTACCTAAAACATGAAGTAGTACTTACTACTCACTGCATGATTTATAAATTCAATTGCTATAAATAAATACTATCATGAGCTTCTTCTGCTTTTATATATAATTTAGCCACAGACAGCTTTTATTAAAAAAATGGCGAATTGAATTATATACAAGGCCACAAACTTATGCCAATATGTATAGAAATAATTATTTTAATCAGGGAATTGAATTCATGCAGAAGTAAACAAACCAACTCAACAAAACATAAGGTTAGATGTCAAATCATCAAATAAAGGATAAGAAATCTTCATTACCTCATAAGGGACATTAAAGAAAGGGCAAACCATAGAAATATTGGGTGGATAAGCATAAAGCAATTGCCTTGTTAATGTATATTTATGTATATTATATGAGAATAATATTATCATGGCCTTAAACACTTAATAATCAGTTGCATATACGAAATATCACTCAATAGCTGATATTATTTTTAAGGGTACATAAACATTGATACTACAATTTATTTTATGCAACTTGTCACCAAATTATCTTAACAAGTGAATTTTAAACCGATGCTCTGTTCAGTAACTTATTATGTATGTATGGTGTAAATCGATGATGGATCAAGAATAATTTATAAGGAATATATATACCAGAATATGATGTAGCTTATGTGGGGCAGGAGGTTAAATTTAGACAATGTTCCTTAGGTAGCGTTTGGTGGAGAGACAAAGACAGAAAGACTGAGACTGAGAGACAGAGACTAAGAGACAGAGATTGAAATAAATTTCAGTATTCTGTTTGGTATAAAGTGGGAGACAGAAACTAAAACAAGAATAAAACTCTAATTTAATTTGCACAAAGAGTAAAATTAGAATTAATTAATTAAAATGAGAGTATTTTTGGTATAAAATGTTATTAAAATTTCAGTCTCCATCTCTAAAAATTTTAATCCCCTGTGTCCCTACTTTTTGGAGGTACTAAAATACTGAAATTTTAGAAACAGAGACAGAAATTTTAGTACAAGTCTCTGAACCAACAAACATAATACTGAGTCTCAATCTCCTAGTCTCTATCTCAATACCTCAAAACAAACGCTACCTTATAGAATAGCGTTGCCCTAAAAATTTATAAGGGTTTGACTTAAACACCATGTTGAAGGTGAGTAAACTTGTTTGCTAGTGGAGACAATCAGCTCACACACCCATAAAGAATTTGCTAAAAGGCATGCATCGGTTCCAGGGGAATGGTGGTAGGGTATTATAGTCACAAATTAGAGTCTCACAGATAGGTCCATGATCCTAGTGTAGAAATCTAGAATAAGAATTCCAATTATGTAAGAAACCAACATTATTAGTTTTTAGTTTCTTATTATGCAATTGCTTCCAAATTTTCTTTTCCTTTTTTGTTCAAGTGCAAGGTTGAATCATGCAATCACTTTGCTAAAGAAGATGAGCTTTCTTATAACTCAATTATACTTTGCCTCAAAAGTCATTGGTTAAGTGCAACCACTAAGAAATAGAGGTATGAAAATTCTGATTTGCTGCCAAATTCGTATTAACTATTAAGCTATGGATGTTGGAAATTGAATAATGTAAGGCAGGGTCCAATGATAGGAGCTTTGCTGAAATTTTCAGTCACATTCAAAGACCACACCAATGTTTGAGAAGGAATACATTGAAAGGCATGCAGATACAAAGAGACAATTGCATCGTTTTCCAATGTTCCTAGTGTTCAAGGGGAACCTTTTTCCAACGCATCATGATGAACGAAAAATTATGTGAAACCCAGGTGGTTTTTACGCTAACTAATCAAATTTGTATGTATTGTAAACTATAAACTCAGGTTTCTAATGATCTCATGTTTGTACCCAACAAATTTGATTAGACAGAGGTAGACAGAGAAACGAACTTAGTGGGACCTTGACAGCCCATATAGTTGTCATCTTAGATTAGATTCATAATACTATTAATCATTATTATGACATTGGATGGTGGGTGGAAGTGGGTGATGGATAAGTGTGGGAAAACAACCGCTTAGTCCCAAATTTGCCTTACCTTTCAAGGTAGACATGTAGGCCTTTAGGAAAATTTGTACGCAAATCGTGTCCTTCTAATGCATGGCCACTTTCTCCGCCCACTTTTTGCATGATTCGTTATATTTTGATGATATTGTGGTCGTCAAAGTGACTATACTCTGTTCTTATAATCACAACCAAATCATACTGAACTCTCTTTTTCCTTGTAGATGCATTGCTAAAAGACTGAAGATAGCGTTGGAAGAGGAGCTCGAGTTCTTGGGAGATCTAAGGCTCATAAAACGTTCTTTTGACTCTTAATGATTTTGATCAAAGTGTCACGTTGGATTTATTGTTGCAAGAATAATGCTAGAAAGCTAACATTTTCTTTAGCCAACATCAACTAACTATTTTAAAATTATTTTATTTATTTTAAATTCTAGACCATAAATTATAAATTCTTAATTCTAAACATTACTTTATAAACCCTAAAACAATCCTTCAAAAAATGAGAACTATTAGAATTAAAAAAAATAATAACTAATACTGACTAAGTAAAAATTAATTTCCTATACTTTTGTTTATTATAAATTTCTTAGTCCATTTATTTAGACATCCTCAAGTTTTAAGTTCTATTAAATTGCTAGTGTATTGGATTTGGAGGAATGGCTAGTAGTAGTAGGTGATTATTATTGTTCTTGGTATTAAATTGGGGCTAAGCCCAGAAAAAAGAAACCTAAATACAAACTAAGCAAGACAAGGTAACCCCTTGTTTCATCATCTATTGGAGTATTAGCAACCTCTCTAAGAGGTAAATCCCAAGAGTAAAGGCCTGGGTAATTCTAAACTTTTTTGAATTAGACAATCTGCACATCTATTGTCTTTTCTGTAAATATATACAAAAAGAATATCCCAAGTCTTTTTTTTTCCCTCCAATGGTTAATGTTTCTGATCAAGGCATTAGGATGCTTGCTAAGATACAAAACTCTTCCTAATTTTCTACTACTGTTTTTGCTTAACTTTCGCAAAAGCATAACCCAACTCAAGTACCCATTGAACCCTTGGGCTTCCATTGACCTTTTACTGGGTCGAGCCCCTCTCATATTCGGCCTCATCACGTACAACAAAACGTTTGCGATTAAAATGTCCTAGTCATTTATGACTCTAATGAAGGATTTGAATTTTAAACCTGATAAAAATATCCACTAAACACCCAAACTAGTCCCAGAAATTTCTGAAATACCAAATTTGGATATATAATTTAAAATATGGCATAACACAAATCTCTTGGTATCTTCGCCTTAATATACCAGGATACCAACCCCTCCTTATAAGTAAGGTAGAACAGGCTTTAAACAATACATGCCTATACAATACTCTCTCCCGAACTAACCGACAATACATGCATTTGAACCTATACCTGTATAATTCCAACGTTAATGCTTATGAAACTCGAGTGTGAAGGCCTTTACTATTCCAATGTACAACATTCCCAGGGTACAAAAGGTGGCGTATAAGAACTTCCAATTTGTGAAAGTAAATCAAGGTGATGCCAAATACTTCTTTCATAAAATGATTCAAAATCAGGGGAACATACAAAAATGCCAAAGCAATATAAGAATAAAGCAAAGAAACTCACATGATGAGACTTTATTGTTGAGAGATTCCAGTAGCCAGAAATAAATTAGAAGTGAAAGCATATGATAAGAAGGAATCCATTACAATACATAATCATCACCTTAGGAACGTAGCTGCCATTTGGAAGATAGTAGTCTAGAACAAATAACAACAAAGATTATTTGTTGTTAGGGACACCATTCTTTGATTCAAGCTTGATTATTTGAAAAAGATTTTCAAATTACCTAGATAAGAAAAGGCGGTCGTTTTTGGGTGGGGGAGGTGGGGAATCAACTAGCCAACTACAACCTTTCCATTCCCTTCATTATTTGCATCTGATCTGACCCCTGAAAACAAGAACCTACAAATAAATGGCTCTAGCATTTGTTCTAGATTATCTGAAAACTATTTTATCTATCAAACCAACTGCAGTCGGGCAGTGGATCTGAATGAATGGAGATTGGAGAATCAAAATTGACAATCACAATATCTAACAGTGAATAGAGTAACGGAATCACAGCTCTATCAACTTACCAGAATAAACAACAAAGTCTTGACCCACTAGATGAAGTTTGTTACATGGAAAAGACATTTCATAAAAGGGCAAGGGGACTTTTTAGTTTTGATGAAGAACTAAAGCAATTGTCCACATGTTCATTCCATAATAGTGGTGGTACATGTACTGTTATGCTAAGGCCTCTGTGGCTGGACTCCACCAATAATGTAATTTTACATTACTAAGTGTTAGATTGTTAACCTTGACTATTGGGATAGGCTTGTTATATGGCAGGACTTCAGTCGGGATTCAACTTATCCAATAATAGGGCCTTAATGTATTATGTAAATGTGGAATCATCCCATTTATTACGTATAAAATTCTCTTTTTCCATCCATTATCTGAAAGTTTTTTTTACCGTCATCTAAATAAATGTATCAACTATAAGCATCAAATGTTAAAAGACCACCAATTCCCAATTCTTTAGACTTCAGAAGAAATAAAAAACACACCAGCATTTTATTAAAGATTAATTCATAAAGTCGCGATCATGCCCAAGACAACTAATGAATAAACACAAAAACCCAACTCAAGAAGAAGGGGAGAAAACTGACCAATTGTCGCCAATGGGTCTTAGGCGTTATTCCTCCAATCTTAAATCAACAGCAAGCCCCAATTTCGTACTCGATTCATAAAAATAAATAGCCGCAAGCATAAGAACTGTCATACTGTTGGATACCAGCTTCAACAGGTTAATGATCCCTCCTATAGGACTAACCAAACCATCCCAAATACACGAACTTGATATCCATGCATAGCCAGATCCGGCACAGTGAAAGAACTGAAGGTCTTTGAATAACTTCATCATCATCATCCCTTAACCATCCCAAATACTCGATTTTGACATTTTTCTTTTGAGTTAATTAAAGAGGATGGAAGAGGGCAGGGCAACAACAAATATGACTATTTTACCCAATAATCAACAGGCCTTCAATTTGTTACCAGGAAACACTCTGCAGAAAATAACTATTACAATCCAATATATTCTTCTAACCTCTATGATATAAAAGGGGACATACCAAATAACAGCAAAGCCTTTGTGCCACTTAATGGCATTGGCTATATGTATCATATGATGGCATGTGTCCTATCATACATTCATGCTTATAATTAAATTCTGTAAGATAGAAATAGGGAGATGCCGAAACTCTAGATAAACTATAATGATATTACTACAACATGTTCAGAGGATCCAATGTAACCGAAAAATACAAAAGTAGGTCTCAAAGGTTTGTTAATTTCAGAATAATATAAACTGCATTTGCCGTTATGTGATCAACCTCTATTCGGAAGACTACCAAGAAAACAGCCAAAACCATGCCTAGAAATGCATTTACCACTCGACAGATTATTTTCATTCTATCCCAATAGGCAATACATACCTCAAGACAATGCATAGTCATGGTGGCATACAAAAAGAAAGGCATAGATTAATTTACTTAAAATTGATGGAAAAGTATAGGATACTAATATACTATCTGCCCAACTTATTGCCAACAATAATTAATTATTATTTTGTAAACACATGTATAAAGAGATACATCCAGAAAATACATCTATAAAAATACTTCCATTAGACACAGTCATAAAAAATATATTTTTATTAGACACATCCACAAAGATACTTCCATTAAACACAGTCATAAACAAGAGTTGACAGAAGTTGGCAGAAATGCGGTTGGTAACGTAGCGGAATTGAAAATTGATATAGCCAAATGATATTTTTCCCCCTCATAATATTATGAAAATTGACAAGCGAATAGTTTGTCATAATCTATTAGTTGAACCTATCAACAGACAAACCATAACCAACAATATAAGTTAGTTGCTACAGTCAGCGTAATAGACCATTGACTCCCTCAATGAACCAGAGCATACCATCTGAGAATACATCACTTGCTTCCCTCTCTGTCTCTCATCTCTAATAAACATATTCTTTTATCACGCATATTTCCAAATCTCAATGCACTTGAAAAGGAACCAAAATGCCAAAAAATTACGCGAATTATATACAACCATACTATTAATAAACTAACCAACAATATCCAATTCAAATCCTAAGAAAAAAAGCACTTGAAAACACAAATCACTAAGGCACAAAATTAAACCATTATATCAATTTGAATTTAGATTTTTCCTCCTTTCCTCAAACCTAGGGTTTCAAAAAAACTGTTCAGTCAAGTCCACACCTGGCACTCCCTGGATCCGCCGACAAGCTGACCGGAGGAGGATTTCGACGTTAAGCCCACGGGAACCTTCCGGCAGAGAACCTTGAGCACGCGCGGCCTGAACCGCCACGAACCGGATCGGAAGGATGCGGAAGCCAGCAGCTGGACGTCGAACGTAACGGAGCCACTCGACTTCTCGGCGTTCAAATCGGTCACGGCGCGTGGCTCGAGGTAGGCGTCGACGGCAACCAAGGTTGCGTTGAGCGTGTTCTCGGACCTGGTGTCCTGCTTGAACGGCGGTAGCTGCGAGTCGGCAAGGTAGTTAGAGTGGTAGAAGAGGGAAGGGCGAAGCACGTTATAGGTAACGGACATCTTGTGGTTATTGTTGCGGAGGAGGAAGGTGAGGTGCCACGTGGCGGAGACGGTTTGTGCGGTTGTGGAGAAGTTCTGGACGGAGAAGGTGGTGATGGTGAAGTGAGGGAGGGAAGGGCGGAGGACGAGCCAGGTGATAATGAGGACGACACCGAAGACGACGGCGAGGCAGATCATGGTGGCGATGAAGGCGCGGAAGAAGGAGCGGGAAGGGGAGTAGCGCTGTTGGTAGGGTTGGGGATTGTAGTACTGAGGATGGGGCTGGTAGGGAGGAGGTGCGGCGTAGGGGTAGGCGGTGGTGGATGGCGGTGGCGGTTGGCCACCGTTAGGGTGGTTGAAGGGTGGGGCCGGGTAACCGGTGGCGGTTCTAGAAGGTTCTTGCATTGATTTGAGCTGAGGTGAAGTTAAGTGAGTGAATAGTGAATTAGTGCGTAAGGAAAGAGAATGTGTTTGGATTTGGGGGTTTAATTTCAAAATTTTAATTTTAATTGAATTTCATATCTCACGTCAACAACGGAACGCGCTTGTTACTTGTTGGGTGTAACGGCAAGGTTCTAAGGATTCCTTCAGTAAGAAGGAATAAAACAAACAACACTCGACCTATATTTTACAAGATGGTTCTTGATCTTTTCAGTAAATAGTAGTAATTATATTTATACTTGGCTTAAACTTTTGGCTTAGGATAAAGCTGTTATTTGATTGGGAACGGGGTGGACTGGACGGTGGTGCACAGATAAAGTTAACAGTTGCATATTCTTTAGGGGAAAACCACAATAAAATAAGTGCATTTCCTTTTCACATCGATATTGGTTAGTGCTTGATCCATTTGGCAAAAGGCATCCAAAAATCGTCGCTTGCATTCAAGTTGGATCTTTTTTTTTTTTATGTATTCCTATTATTCATATTCAGACGCATAAATATTAATGCCCGTTTAAAAATGGAAAAACCTAATCCAGGGTTTAGAATAAATCACAATAAAATAATTCTGTAAATCTTTGAAGAGTTTGGGCCCGGATTTATGAAAGCCCAATCGTACATTAAATGTGCAATCAACCCATGTGACACGTCCTCCGGGCCTTTCTCACGCAAAAGACACAGATTATGGCAAAAAGAAAGAATCTACATTTGCGTATGGCATGGGAGTTGGGACTTGGGAGTGTGTGTTGACCATAAACAAGGTCGTGGTGTTTCAGATGAAATCATTGTAGGCCAACGTGTAAAACTATGTCTAACGAAAAAAACAAATTAAAGAATTGATTATTGTCCGATAATCAAAGTGATTCAAATTGATGACTTATGAATGACATTGAAAGATACTCGTTTTTACATATGTTTGTAGTTTTATTTAATTGATGACTTAGGAATGATTTTATTCTATTTTCCCCCAACATTGAATAATAAGTGATGTTTACAATTAACTAGAAATTGGCATGTTCATAGAAACACACTTGACCACAGAGATACAAACACACTTGGCCTCTTGGCTTTCGAGGAAATGCTTGAGAATCAAAATACTAAAATAGAATTGCATCGCCGGCTGTTACAATGTAATTTGATTTCCTATTAAGTGGCATCAGATTAAGCATGGTGACAGCTAATATAATCTAATCTACACAAGTTTTTCTTTGATTTTTTTTCCAGAAAAAGTTAATGTAGATGGGTTAAAATAATAAAAGTTCAACTATTATATATGAACATGGAATTGTCACCACATTTTTTTTGAAAGGAGAACAAGTTCGACACATTTACTGGAACATACAAAGGTAGGGCAAAACACTAAATAACTCATAAGTCATTTTCGACATAATTATCAACAACATAAGTTGATTTTGCACTATTTTTTTAGAACAACCAAACAATTTAGCAATACAATTCACTATAATTATTTTCCTATAATTATTTTTCTATTTCATATAAGTGAGCTCACTAACTATATTTTTCGCACATCTTTTTTCAATGGCATCGACCTCCAACTCTTAAAGTGTTCTTTTATAGAGCCTGAAATACTCCAAACACGACCCACATAAGTAATCCATGCGCACCACACCTACCAAGCATACTCACACATTACAAACAAGTGTTGCACAGTTTCAATTTCTTTGTTACACATAACACAGATATTGTCTTTCGTTCAATAATGTCCAATTTACTCAAACGATCTTTTGTATTAACTCAGCCTACAAGCACAAACCAAGTAAATTATTGTAATTATTCTATAATTAGTAAAGATTTGTTTATATTAGGACATATTTGGTGCAAATTTGTTTTGAATAGATTTTATTACCTGTTATTTTCTTTCCTTCGTTAGGTTGTAAATAATCTTTATATTTTGTATGTAATCACTCTCTAGGTGAAACAATTTCAGGAATAATATTCAAAAATCTTCTTTTCAAGTTGGTATCCCGATTTTGAGGGTTCTGTTTCCGCATTTTTCAAGCATTTTTTCAGGCGGCCTTCATTACTGCAACTATACCTGTTTCGGTGTCCTGCTGCTGTCGCACACCGCCACCAAAATTTTTTTCCCGGCGAGTTTCTGAACAGTACCACCACCATCAGAAGCGGGATTTGTCGATCTACAAAGCCTAGGAGATTTCGTTCCCATCGGCGCGATCTCTTTGATTGCGACGCTGCTTGCCCAGACACGATCATCAGTTTTTTCTTTTTTTTTCTTCTTTTGTCTTCCGTTTGTTGCCGATTCTTACCAATGACGAATGATAAGACTATACCTCTCATCAGCCCCAATGATTTACCGGTGTTACAAGGGTCGTATCATTTTGATGGGGCAACTACCTCCAATGGTCTCAACTAGTTCGCACTGCTCTCAAGGGCGAAAGAAATTAAATCATCTAGAAGAAAATCCTCCAACCATGACAGACCCCAAATATGAAGCCTAGGATGATGAGGATGCTCTTTTCATGACCTGGTTATGACATTCTATGACACCAGAAATCAGCCGTAATTATATGTTCTTCCCCACTGCTAAGGAGATTTGGAATAATCTAAGTCAGGCATACTCAATGAAGAAGGATACTACAACATGTTATGAAATAGAAAACAAGATCTTCAATACCAAGCAAGGGAGCCTCTCCGTAACTGACTACTTTGGGACGCTGAATCGTTTGTGGATCGAGTTAGATCAGTATCAAAATTTGACTATGCAGTGCACACCTGATTCTATTACATTGACACAATTTATTGAAAGGATACGTATATTTAAATTTCTGTCTGGCTTGCACTCTGGATTTGATCCAATTCGAGTTTAAATTTTGGGTAAAGAAAATATTCATTCTCTCTCAGCAGTTTTTCATATTGTATGAGGGGAAGAAATTCGGAGGTCAGTCATGTTGGAAGGAGTATCTGTTGATGGTTCAGCTCTAGCCATGAGCAAAGGTCCTTTAAAAGGTCCATCCCTTTCATATGGAAAGCCTCCCTCAAAGACTCACCGTGATGATCGCTAGTGCAGTTATTGTAGAAAAACGGGTCATACTAAGGACACATGTTTTAGACTTCATGGAAAGGAGAAGGTCCTCAAACGTATTAGAGGATTCAAATATGCCATACAAATACGTGCTAACCACACATTGTCTGATTCCGAAAGTGTGGAAGACCCAACTATCTCACAAGCTACAAAGGAGGCACCATCCCTTAGCAAAGAAGAATTAAACCGTTTACGTGGTCTTATGGACTCACTTAGTAAGACATCTAGACCTTGTGCTTTAACCATGAATGGTAAGAGTTCTAGCTTCTTATCCTTTAATGCTCCTAGCATTGAGAGTACCTGAATTGTAGACTCTGGTGCTACAGATCATATGAAACCTCATTCCGTTTCTTTTTTTATCTTACACTAATTCATCTGGTCACAAACAAATCACTGTTGCTAACAGTTCCTATATTTTTATTACTGGATATGGTAACATCCACCTTCAACCTTCTATCCATTTAAAAAATGTGCTTCGTGTTCCAAAATTATCTACTAACCTCTTGTCTATTCATTAGGTTACCAAAGACTTAAATTGTGCTGCAACTTTTTTTCATACTCATTGTGTATTTCAGGATCTTACTACGGGGAGGACGATTAGAATTGCTAAAGAGTAGGACGGGTTATACTCCTTACTGCATGAAAAGAGTACCACACAAAAGGCACTTAATTCAAATCATCAGACAAACATACCGTCATGGGAAAACTCTCAGACATGGCTTCAGTATAAACGTCTTGGTCATCCTCCATTTAGTACCCTAAAGTCTTTATTTCCTTTTCTATTTACAAAAGTGCATGTTGAGTCTTTTCAATGTGATGTTTATCAATTAGCTAAACACCATTGGACTACTTTTTCTCCCAATAATAATAAAAGTTCTAAACCTTTTGATCTTGTTCATTTTGATGTGTGGGGACTTTCAGCTATTAGTAATATTTCTAGTGCAAAGTGGTTTGTTTCTTTTATTGATGATTGTACTCGAGTTACTTGGATCTTTCTCATGAAAGATAAATCTAAAGTTTTTCACTTGTTTAAAATTTTTTACCAAATAGTTCGAACACAATTTGAAAGCCCGATTAAGAGATTACGTTCTGATAATGGCAGAGAATATGTGAACTAAAATTTTTTCAAGTTCCTTAAGGATAATGGAGTTATTCATGAATTGACCTGTGTAGACACCCCTCAACAGAATGGGGTGGCAAAAAGGAAAAATCATCATCTTCTTGAGGTTACTCGAGCATTACTCTTCCAAACGTCTGTTCCTAAGTCTTACTGGGGGGAAGCTGTCCTAACGGCCACTTATTTGATTAATAGATTACCATCTTGGGTCCTAGATGGTGTTATCCTTGTTCAATTTCTGACCAGAATTTACCCCTCTATCCCTATTATAAATAGTCTTCAAAGTCGTATCTTTGGCTATCTTATTTTTGTTCATATTCATAGTTCTCATTGGGGTAAGTTGGATCCTCAGACAATCAAATGTGTCTTTATAGATTATGCTTCAAACAAAAAGGGATATAAATGCTATCATCCTCAAAGTCATAGATTCTATATCTCCAAGGATGTCCCATTTCATGAGTCCGAGTCCTTCTTTTCTAGTTCTCAGCTTCAAGGGGAGAGTATTCCAGAAGCTGAGACCCTTAATTCGTCACCTGTTATTGCAGAATTCCACTTTTTCGGAGGATAACAAAGACCCTGAATCAGAATCGCTACTAGAAAAGAATAATGAGGAGAATAATGAGGACATGTTTTTTGAAAAACAATACCAGCGAAGGTAGCAAGAACCCATCCTGGTCAAATAGCAATTTCATTCGTCTGAATGGAGGTAAGACCTCATACCCTTGAGACTCTTGACACCTTGAATACCACTTGTGTAACTAACCTAGATGATTTACCTATTGCCATGAGAAAAGAAAAAAGATCCCGTGCCAAATATCCTATTTCCAAATTTGTGTCCACTAAAAATATTTCTGTATAACACCAGAATTTTCTTTCAACTATTGATTCTGTCAGAATCCCTACATCAGTACAAGAAGCCTTAAAAGATGAGAACTGGGTTCGAGCTATGAATGAAGAAATGGGTGCATTAGAAAGGAACGAGACTTGGGAGATTGTAGAGAGACCAATGGACAAGAAAGCAGTGGGTTGTAGGTGGATATACACAGTTAAATATCAATCTAATGGCACACTGGACAAATATAAAGCAAGGTTGGTTGCAAAAGGACATACCCAAACCTATGGGATTGATTATGCAGAGACATTTCTCTGGTGGCAAAAATGAATACCGTCAGAATTATCCTCTCCTTAGCAGCACACTTTGGTTGGGAGATGCATCAATTTGATGTTAAAAATGCCTTCTTGCATGAAAGTCTAGAAGAAGAAGTGTACATGGAGATTCCACCAGGATATGGTATCACTAGTGAAGGAAATAAGGTGTGCAGACTAAAAAAGACATTGTATGGTCTTAAACAGTCACCTCGTGCCTGGTTTAGAAGATTTACTCAAGCTATGATATCTTTAGGGTATCGACAAAGCTAAGGTGATCATACTCTGTTTATCAAACATTCACAGGAAGGCAAACTCACTCTACTCTTGATCTATGTAGATGATATGATTATTGCAGGTGATGATGAGTTAGAAAAACAGACTTTGAAAGAAAAGTTAGCCACTCAGTTTGAGATGAAGGATCTTGGCAAGCTAAAGTACTTTCTTGGGATAGAGGTTGCTTACTCTAGACAAGGCATCTTTATTTTCCAAAGAAAATATATCCTAGATCTCCTCAAAGAAATTGGTAAGTTGGATTGTAAGATCACTGGAGTACCCATAGAGCAAAATCATAGAATTGGAAATAATGAAAAAAGTCCAAAGGTGGAGAAGACACAGTATCAAAGGCTTGTGGAGAAACTCATCTACTTATCACACATTAGGCCTGACATAGCCTATGCAGTTAGTGTGGTTTGTCAATTCATGCATGATCTAAGAGAGAGATATTTGCAGGCTGTAAACAGGATTATTCAGTATTTGAAAGCCTCTCCAAGGAAAGGATTGCTATTCAAAAAGGAAGGAATTTTATCCATGAAAATATATACTGATGCTGACTACGCAGGATCAATTATTGATAGGAGATCCACCTCAGGATATTGCATCTTCTTGGGTAGAAACTTGGTGACATGGAGGAGCAAGAAGTAAAATGTAGTTGCAAGATAAAGTGCAGAGGCAGAATTTAGAGCCATGGCCTAAGGGATTTGCGAATTATTATGGATGAAAATCATACTCGATGACCTCAAAGTAAAGTATGAAGCCCCTATGGAACTGATTTGTGATAATAAGTCTGTCATTAGTATTGCACACAATCTAGTTCAACATGACCGAATGAAGCATATAGAAATAGACCGACATTTCATTAAGGAGAAATTGGACAATGGTCTTATAACTACCAAGTACATCCCTTCAAGACTCCAATTGGCAGATATGTTCACTAAAGGACTTTCCACAGAGCACTTAAAAGACCTTACTTGCAAGCTGGGAATGATAGATATACATTCACCAGCTTGAGGGGGAGTGCTGTAATTATTCTATAATAAGTACATATTTATTTATATTAGGACAGATTTGGTGCAGATTTGTTTTGAATAGCTTTTATTACCTGTTATTTTCTTTCCTTAATTAGGTTGTAAATAATTTTTATATTCTGTATGTAATCACTCTCTAGGTGAAACAATTTCAGGAATAATATTCAAAAATCTTCTTTTCAAGTCAAACAATTCTACTCGAGGGGGTACTAATCCTTTCGAGATTCCATTTGTGAACTTATAACTAAGAATATCATCCGTCAAAGTCTGTATATGCAAAACCTGCACAAATAAGTTAGTAATATAAACTCTTGTTTTATCAAATTTTCACACCACTCTATCTTGTGTGCCTTCTATTAATCTCACAGCTTGTAAGATATCAAACAGTTGGTTCAAACTGTCAGTCTCCTATTGGCGGAGCTCCTCCTTCATTGGAAGTTCCATACCCACTCTATCCCATCGTAAAACCCACATTTCCCAATCACAGATTCTTTATTATTTGAAATCAAGTAGAGCCTCGAAAAGGAGTTTTTCAGCTTCTCCACCTATAGCCATGTATCTTTCCAAAATCTGGTTGATCTACCATCACCTATCTTCATAGTCAGACCGTCAATTATCTTTTGTTTGACATGTTGCTCTTTTATTTACAAATGACATATATTTCTTCACGGACTCTCTTTTATTAGTATTGCTTGAATAAACAATAACAATCTAGGATTAAAATTATTACATGAACTCACAACTTTCTTCTATAAAGGACAATCTTTCTTAAAAAAATTTTACCCCACATTTTTTTTATATTCAAAAAAGGTAGTCCATCCATTCAAACATTAGGGAAAAAAGGGTATTACATCCCGATACAAATCCTATTAATTAAATTAATTTGATATCAAATATTTAAAAGTAGTACAATTAAGTTAAAATTATAAAAAAATTTAAGTGTAATAAATATATTGATATTTCAATAATTTAATTATTGATTATGAAGATTATTAAAACACCAGTATTCTATATACATTTAAAAAATTTTTAAAATTATAACCTATTAACCAAAATTATCATTTTTACGTGATAATTTAAAGTTATTTTTTTTATAAAAATTTACGTATAATTGTCTTTATATGAAATTAATAGTTAATAATTATTAAATAATAATTTAATTAAATATATTAAATTATCTAACAATTTTTAATTATCAAATTTATATATAGATAATTGCATATAAATTTTTTACATTTTTTTCATTGAAAGCCTACAGCGTGGTTGGTTCATCATAGGAAATACAAGTGATGGTCATAAATTACAACTCTATGACATATTTAAATATATGAAAGATGATTCTAATATAATTATGTTTTGGTGATTATAATATTTTAAAATATATTATTAAAATTAAAATAATATTTTTTATTATTAAAAATTATTTTTTTAAAAATATTATTTAAAAAATATTATTAAAATATAAAATAGAACGTGATTTTAATTTTAATCACTATGACATAATTATTATTATCACTATGACATAATTATATTACAATTTAGTGTATCTATATATTAGTAATATATTAAAAGAAAGTTAAAAGTAATTTTTATATTTATTTTTAGTTTTTTAAATTTTTAGCATAATATTACGTCAGGTTTAAGTAGTTCTAGATTTATTTTTAGTTTTTTAAGATTCAATTATATATTAGTGTGAATAACTTTTAAGTGATATAAATGTGTTTTATGAATAACATTGTATATCATATGTTTATTTTCCAGAGTATGTGAATGGATATTTATATAATTTTTAAGTTGTTAAATATTTTTATAAATAAGACTGATATGTAATTTTATAAAAGTGATATGTAATTTTATAGGAGTGATATTTATATATTTTTATAATATCTTTTTTTTAATATATTAAAAGAGAATTAAATATGGCCTCTAAATTCATTTTTAATTTTTCAAATTTCTAGTATGATGTCATGTTAGTAGCTCTATATATTCATTGTTAGTCTTTTTACTCTTCTTTTTTCATAGGTAGTTCTAATAGATTTAAATATTATTCTTTAAATACAATAAAAATCCCGTTACAACAAATAAAATTCAATATAAATCAATATAATAAAATGGCATAATATTACATTACTTATTAGTTATTTATTGCTAAAAAAATATTCATTAATTATAATTAAAATTATTTTTGGTAGTATATGATAAAATAATTTATTTGGTTATAAATGACATAAATAAGTTATAAGATTTATAAAAAAAATTTAAATCGTTAGAATATACTCTTCAATTTTTTTATTAACAACACATTATACCGTTGTAATAATAAAAAAAATTAATTATATAATCAGATATTACAACAATAATTACAACGGTCACTTTAACGATTATAAATAACAAAGAATAATATAAATATATATATCTAAATACATATTTTTAATTTTTAAACATCCATATATATTCACAGTATAACTATTCTAAAGAAATTGAGATTTTGTGGTTTTATTGTGTTTTATTCTTCTTTCTTAAAACAAAAAATACTTATAATTTGATCATGTGAAATTTATATGTTAAAAAATAAGTAAAAAATTATATTGAGCAAATTTTTAAAATTTATTACTTAATACATTATAACCTTTGACAATAATTAAATAAAAAATTTATTAGTATATTATTTATTGCAATTATTCGATTAAATTCTTCATATAAATATATACTACTTTATTTAAAAAATAATACGTAAATTTTTCATATAAATAATATTTTTAATAAAATCTAATTAAAAAACGTTATGTAAAAATCATAATACAAATTCTTCATACATCGCGCGTGTCAAAATCTAGTAAGAATTATTTTGTATAGCAAGAAAAATTGTGACTTTGGTTTCATTAGCTGATTAACGCGTATTTGTTACGTAAACGTTTATAGTTTCATACTTTCATCCATGTATTATTAATTATTATCGCTATTTAATACAGTATGTTATAGGTGATAGTTGATTAACATAATCGAAACCGGCGTACAACATCGTACATATATAAATAAAATTATCGCTTTTTGTATACATCTTTTTTGTATTTTTTTTATAAAAGACAATTTTTTTTCTTTTATCTCTTGTTTTTTATCAATTATTTTTAATATTAAAAATAAAAAATATAAAAAATACATATAACTTTTTTTTTTCTTTTATAAGTTATAATATTTATATTAAACAGGAGTGGTTGCCAATCATACTAGGTGGAGGCATATGTAATAAATAAATAAATAAATTAAATATTGGCTTCAAGCAACAACCTATAGTTTAAGATTCTCCGAAAACGAAAAAACTATCGAATTTTAGTTACTTGGCAACTTCCCCATGTCATTGAAACAAAAAAGGTGTGCCAAATTATAAATTTTTACAATAATTTTAATCTTATATCCTTAAAAACAATAGTCTATGTAATTTGGGTATGCACGGCACTCGGGGCTAAAAAAGGTTGCCACATTAGAATGTTATAAATTTAGTTAAAAATAAGATGGATCTCAAGTGCAGTTAATTTTATGTGAAGTTAATAGATAAGAGTTATTCGATAACAATTTAGTCAAACCTATTAAATCATTTAACGACGTAAAGTTAACTGCACTTGAATTTATACCTAAAAATAATGTCATATCCGTAAAGCTAAAAGTTTCATTCAATTGTAAAGAAGTAGAACAAGATAAAATATATGTATAAATTCCCAATTATACATATAAATCTATGTATAATTGTATAAGCTTACACTACTTATACTTATAATTCTACTTTCCCAGAGGAATAAAGAGACAAATAAATGTATGTATAAGTTCCCAATTAATGATAAGGTTATCATGATGGCATGGGTGTTTCTGTCTCAGTCTCATGCATCAAACTTATACAACATACACCTCACATATTTAATCATTCGAAGTGTTAAGTGACTAATATTTTTCTCTTGCATTTGTCTTGTATTCATAATCTTGTTAGTTTTGTTCTAACGTAGTAACATTACAATCCTTCCCAACACCTAGGAGCTTCCCTGTGTCCTTCATGGTAAAAAACTCAACATCAAGGTCTCCACAATAAATATCCAAAAACTTCTCCTCTGTTCCCCATATCACATGCTCGTATCTAACTCTACCCTTCATTTTCACATTGAAGTTCACCACCCTTTTCTTCCAATCCTTAACCATGTTCTTGTTGCTTCTTGGACTTGGAGCTGGAGGTGTGTCCTTCAACCTCAACTCAACCTTCATGTCCTTCTCCCTCATCTTCTCTACATAGATTAGTAGTGTCTGCTGAAGCACCGGTTCTGGAGCCGAAACCACCATGGAGTCATAGCACACGAAGAATATGAAGTGGTCAACATTCACATCAACCCTCTTGTTTGGGTTTGTGATGTTTACATCAATCTCATACTTTCCTTTGAGATGTGAATCAGTGACACTGAAGTTGGACACAGAAACTGAGCTAACTCGAAAACCGGGTGGCTGTGGTTTCAAGACAGACCAGGCAATGGCCATGACTAGTATTATGATGAGTAAGAGCACAAGGGCTAACCACATCGCCTTTCGAACACAGAGGAACCATGATGCTGAGGATCTTGGTGGTGCTGCAGTCATGCTGATATGAAGAGTAGTCCCTGCCTCCATCTACTAGTAGCCAAAAGGGAAGGGGAAGGTGGAAGGTGGTGATGCTTTGTTATGAGAAGGGTATATGGGGAAACAAAGAATAAGGAGTAGTCTGTAGTAACATGCTAAATGCTTCTAGCTACATGCTTTATTTATAGTTATGTATGTGTAGAAGTTGGTGTATGGTTACCTAGGAAGGTTCCATGAAGCTTCTTAGAAAGAAATGATCAAGGCAACTCAATGTTGACAAAGGGAGGAGAGGGCCTACCAAGTTCCAACATTTTCAAATGTCTTACGTTAAAAGGGGTATGTTATAATTACCAATGTAGGCATAGATCTATTGAAGGACAAAAGAGAACCACATCTATGATCTTTTTTTGTCTTTTTATTTGTCATCTTTCTAGATGTTCTATGGCGTTATGTGTTTGATCAAAAAGCATTGATTTCTAGTTGCTTTGACATTATGGCTTTTGTGCCATTGTCTCATTGCCATGTGCAACTCTATTTATTGATTTATTTGTTTTGCTATATAATCAAACTATCACTATAGTTGATGGACAAGGAATAAAATGTAGGTGAACATTTATTATTAGCAGCTTTAATTTGACTGGCCGCATCATATTCCATACAATTCACTGCATTTTGTGTTATTGATTTGTATGGTCACAATATTTACAACATCATAGTAACACTTGAAAAGGGGAAATTCGTTAATGCTTTTGAAACACATTTAATGTGTGCTCCAAAAACATCAACAGACAAAAAACAACTTCAAATATCAAATACAAGAAAACTCAGCAAGGATAAGAAAAGAAAGATCATGAAGCTCTTCCCACACTATCCTCAATCATTAATCCTTTTAGACTCTTGGCTAACCAAATGGCTGTCTCCCTTGGGGATACCTTATCTTTTCCAAATGGCTTCAAAACAACTGAAAGTTCCTCCAATTTGTTCTGCTCCAGCAAGTCTGCAGAAAGTTCTAAGAGCCCTTCAAGTGCCTCAGCTCTCTGTCTTGAAGATTTCACATCCAAAATTTCCTTTGCCTGTGTTTCATCTTTGACTGTAATAGTCTCATATTTAGTGGAATCAGATTTTGATACTGTAGAATCAGGGCTTTTCAAATCTTGATCCTTAATGGTAGGTTGGTCAAGAGTACTTGATTCCAAACTCAACGTGCCAGGGCAACTTGGAGATTCTAAATGATCAGAAGAATCTGAAGAATTAAGGGCCAAAGGAGTGCTTACATTTCTCATCTCTGCATCATCCTTTACAATGCTGATGAACTTGCCAACATCAACATTTTGAACTCCCACTTCTACAGATTCCTTCACCGGCTGCTCACTCCCGACACGATAACTACTATGCCGTATAACATGGATGACATCACCATAAGCTGGAGGAAGTTGATCAGCAGATGAAATTTCAGCTGATGTGTTCTGTAAAACTGCTCCTTTCTCTTCTTGCAAAATGTCCTGGCTTGGAATTTTAGTGGAGACTATCAGAGGATCTGTTTCAGCCACTGATGACAATCTTTTGGTTACCTTGGATTCTTCATCACCACTTGGGGTGATCATAAGTTTTGGTTGGCTATCTTTATCAGGCCTATTATCCGGTGTGCTTTCTTCACAAGAAGACTTCTCTTCAGAAATGGGAATTGGATGCTTCAGAGACTTAGCTGAAGTAGTTTCCACAGAAATGTCTTGAAGCTCTTTTGATTCTTTTGCAGCTGAAGCAGAGGGCTGTAGAGATTTTCTACCACAACCTGAGGCAGCAGATATGGTTGTCCGATTTATGGGACAACCATCATCAGAAGCGAAAATTCCCTTATGATCTTGAACTGAGTGATCCTGAGATAAAGTGGAACTTAGATTCTCATTGCTTGTATTGCTATTATGGAAGCTCCGTGGAAGCCTTGCAGATTCCCAAGACACATCTTCAGATGTCTCGGAATGCGTAAGAGGCAAGTTGCTATTTAGATGTGATTCCACATTCTCAATGTGGTTTATACTCTCATGATCAGCAAGTGTGAGTTCACTCAAGTCCATAAAAGTAGTTGCATCATCACAAAGTTCAAATCCTTGAATAGACACCGAAGATGAGACTGAATTGCTGCTGTCTGTTTGCATTCCTTTTGAGCAATGTTCAGAATACTTCCGAGGCTCTTTCCTAATATCTCTCGAAACACGTGGTATATGACTGTTAGTCAACCTATGATGGCTTATCTTAGGCTCATGAACCACTGGATTCGAGTTTCTTATATCATTCACTATGTTTGGAAAATCAAGCCTGGCCTGCCTCATACGAACTGGAGATGAAGGTGGTCTGAGTGATCTTGTAGGAGTCATTTGCCTTGGCTTGGCAGGAACTCCATTTCCAACTGTTTGTTTGGTTCGGCCGGATGGCAGAGTCACAATATCTCGAGGTCTGGTTTTCGGCAATGATTCTGTCATCGGTAACTGCAAGCATATTTTAATGTACCAGAAGTAAATGTAAATGTTATGAGGAAATCCATAAAAGCTCATAATTGTAGAGTTGGAAAGTTCCTAATGTTATGTACCTGATACTTTAAACTATGTGATCCCTTTGCAGAATCAAAGGTTGCTTTTGCAGGTGCAATAGTTGGTGCCTCTAAATTAGGCCTCAAACCAAAACTAGGTTTCGGCAATTTGGAAGGTATCTCTGTATTTATTTTTTGGATGGATACATTGCCAGCCTTTATGTGATTGCCTCTCATTGGAGAACTTGATTCTCTAACTCTTCTGTCTTTTAAAGCAATCATTGTATTCTTGAAAAGGTTTTGTTCCTTAGATGCAATATTTGGATGGTTTTCATTATGAGATGGCTTCACCACCTTTACTGTTTTAGCATTGCTGGAACCATTTCCTTCTTCACTGGGCAGGGGATACTCAGAGCCATCATCAACAACTAATGCCTGAATTGTGGTTTCTCTACCAAAATTTGGCTCTGCCATTTCCATGTTTCTCTCATTTGATATCAAACAATCTTTGTCACTGCTTGAGCTATTATTGTTTTGGCTTTCAGGCCTATTTCTTCGAGGATCATGGAAAACTCCAATAGACTTTTGAGGAGAACAGGTTGTAGGCGGACAAAAAGACGGACGATATTGATCAACATAAGGTTGCAGATAGGGGTGTTTTAAGATCTCAGATGCCTGTGGTACATATAAAATGAATTTACTTTGAGTTAACAACAATAATGAATCTCATTAGTGTTGGAAATAAAGTTAGTCTCGGTAGAGGCTTACTGATAAACGATGCTCGGGATTTTTTCGCAGCATGCACTTTATTAGCATTTTCCTGCATATATGAGTAAAATTTAATATTTTCGAGCTAACATACAGATGCAGAGGGTATAGAAAGAATTGAGACTGAAAATGGGGCATATAAGCTAAATTGAAATGCAAGCCTTCTATCCAAGCCTTCTGTCTTATAAGAAATTATCTTCTGGTTCTCAAAAATGGATAGCAGGACAAAGCACAAGATAAATGATTATATGTGTATTTTTATCATTCAGAGACATCAAATTCATATTTACAGAAGAAATCTATCTATTCAAAATACATGGAATTCTTGACAACCAAAAAGATTGAGGATGAAACAGATGAAGTGTATAGTGTATAAAAATGCTTCTACACAAGTGTACCATGCAATCACTAACTTTCTGTTAACTAATTTGAAGGGATATTAAGCATAACAAATGGGAATAGAAACATACAAAGATGGGGAATAACAGGAAGGCAATGGGCCGATTGCGGTACGGTTCACCTTACTTATCAATCCTGCCATATCCTGAAATAAGATTTACCATGTTTATCAAAGGGGAGTAAAAAAGCCATGATAAGATACCTCAACATACATAAATGTCCATATGAATGAGTAGAGAACAATGTGAAGCATAACCAACTGAAATACCAGCATCACTGAACTTATTTTTCCCCCCTCAAAGAAAAAGTCTAGAAATTGTAAGAACAGATGTTAGTTCATGAAGTTCCAAAGGACTATTAACAAACACTGGGAAAGGCTGGTTGCAAACAAGAGTAACCGTAAAAATCCACCACAGATATCAGAATATTGATAACAACCAAAAATATTGGTCATAAATATGGTTCCTGCAAAATCTGGTATCAATGCAGTCCACTTGGTCAATTACTACTAATTTTTACAGCTTTTTTCCTTCTAGATCATTAATGCAAACCGATAACTGATTTTTCTTACTGCACTTAACTGAAAGAAAATTTGCTAACTTTTGGTGCAGAAATGAGATATTTTGTTCATACCTAACTTGAGGATAATGCATTAAATGAATTCAAATATGAGTATACATATATATTATTCTAAATTCAAGAATCAGAGAAGATCTTACAAAAGCTTTAAATGCAGGGCGATGAGCAGCCATTTCATATATACAACACCCTGAACCGGAAAATAAAGGACACTTTAGCTCCAGCAAAATCCACTATACAAGCAACAACATTCATCAAGCATATACCTAATGACCAAATATCAGATTTGAATCCGTAAGGAATATCTGCAAGCAGTTCAGGACACATGTAGTTGGGAGTTCCTACCACCTGCATACAAATATTTGCAGCAATGAATTAATTCTTCATTTGATTATTATTAAGGATTCAATAAATAAATGCAATACTGATCACATACTAATTAAAAACATGGGCAAATGTCATATCATAACATCTAGTGGTTGGAGACCATTAAAACATGGATTCCATCCTTACATAAATATATTAGCTTGTTGGATTTATCAATGCAGTGGAAGGCTAACTAGAATACTTACATCCGCTAAACAAAAGCTAGGATTTAAATGAGACAGAAGAAAACAAGCTCTCAATTTCAAACATACCGAAGATGCCAAATCATCTGCTTTTAGTGTCTTGGCAAGCCCAAAATCCCCTGTTAAGTTTCAGAAACTTATAAACAAAATCAGAATGAAAACGTAGTAATCCAAGTCCAGTATAATCAAATATAGATAGAAGAACTCACCTAGGCGAACATCCTGATCCTTGGTAAGAAAAATGTTTGAACACTGTCATCAGAGTCAACAAACTCAACTTACTATATTTTCAAATTGAAAGATCAAAACATTGAAGGCTGCACTGTTTGTTTCCAACAAGTATTTTACCTTTAAGTCACGATGTAATACATAATTGGAATGCAGATATTCCACCGCTAAGAGTAATTGTGCAAACCACTTGCAGAGTTTCTGAGAAATGTCAAACACTTTCAGTGTGAGCAACCAAAATAACTTAAGGGAAAATAAAAATCCAAGATGTAGAACATTCAAATATATCTGCATTCATGAGACAAGAATACCTCCTCCGGAAAGTATACCCCGTTTGATTTTTTCATCAATGCAGCCCTGTTAAAGATTTGAAGAGAAGACAAGATACAAAAAACTTACAAGTTATTGGTCATGCACAATTTCTTAACTTATTGACCAGCAAGTTCATAGGTATGATAATTAACTCACATGTCTCCACCTTCACAGTATCCAGTAACAATGCAGACAAAGCAACCCTACAATACAAGTAAGATGAGCTTAGCAGAATAGAACTATTTATTGTTTACAACACATTGCAATTATTAACAAAGTTGTTAAGAGAAATTAAGTGTTTGTATGTATGATCATAACAGAGAAACTCAATAAGGGTCAAGAAAATTCACCTTCTCAACCCAAGCCTCTTTGAATTCCACAATGTACGGGTGCCGAATTCGAGCAATAAGAACCATCTAGAATTCCCAATACAGGCTACAATGGTCAAATCCTCCAGGCATGAGGCAAATCAACAACAAGCAAGTTCTAAAGGAAAACAAAAAAACCGCCAAAAAAATGTACCTCTTGATGTGCAGCTCTTCTGCACCTTTCAGTCTGCCTAGCAAGCCTTATTTTCTTCAACACATATCTGCAAAAACGAAACGAAAATCCAGCTACTAAAATTTGAAATTTTGAACCCACCCCATTACAGTATCAGCTAAATTGAATAGACATAAGCAAGAGACACACAAAAAAGAGAGAAAAAATAAAAAGGGGGAAGGAATCAATACTTTTTCTTCTCTGTCTTGTGATGAACGAGAATTGCAGCTCCAAATGCTCCTCTGCCGATCTGCTCCATGATCTCGTACTGATCCATGCGAGACCCCATTGGTACCTCTCTCCAGCTACAAAAATTCTGATAAACAAAAAGAAAAAAAAAAGATGAGCTTTTTATATCTAAGTCAGGCACCCATGATGGTAATTCGGTAGTTGTACATTGCTGAGAAACATTGGAATCACGTGGAAGTGTGGTTTCCTGCAATGGCGGTGCTTTGGCTACACTCAACGCACTCTTCTCTCTCCTTCTCTCAATCTCTGTGTGGGTGTATGTGTCACTGTCACGCTAGCAATAATAGGAGGATCTAATAATAATAATGGAAATTGGCAACAGTGATGTAGCTTAAGGAAAGGTAATAATTTAGCGCAGGAACTGCAATGTAAGAGCTTCTGTTTTTGACTTGTCTTAGATACATATACATGTTCCAGAAGCTAGGTAACAAAAACCAAACACATGGGAATTAAAGTTTGGACCATAATGTAGTAACTATATAACTAACAATTTGTAACACACACACACACATAAAACAACGGACGAAAGAAACACACTGTTCTGTTCTTTCTTTGAGAGTGGAAGTCAATTGGTGAGAGAGAGAGAGAGAGAGAGAGAGAGAGATTTTGGTATGATATGAGATGGAGTTTCATGCCGACAGTACCAGCTAGCTTCCTTGCCTTGCCAGCGTTGAATTTTTGGTATATTATAATAATGTTATAATTCCTTTTTATTATTTTTTTGGATTTTGTATTTTGTTAACTAACTTGAAAGTTCAACGTTAATTAATGACTTAATGGCGATAATTTGGGGAATTCCTTTGTTGTCAATGAAAAGAAAACGTTTTATTGTTGAATTGAAATAGTCTTGCATGCATGTAGTGTAAGGAAATTAAAAACCTTTTAGAGAAAAAAAGAAAAAGCTGAAATTGTTAAAATATGATGTTTGGAATATACACCACAAAACGTTTTTAATAAAAGTTGTTTATTGTATTGCACTGTCTGTGAGTCTCACTCTCACTCTCACTGTCATCATGTGCTTCACATAAATCATCAGATCTGAATCTTCTTCTGTTTCTGTTGAGGTAAAATATCTCATTGCTACTACTTTTACTTTTATGTCATACACTAATGTTTTGGAGTATCACTTTTTGTTGCATTTTGTAAAAGAAATATGTGTATATATTGAGAATTAATTTGATTAGTGTAAATTTTCATCAAATACAGCTAATTAAGACAAAGCTGCTCATTGTCTCTCCAGATTTGTCCCTCTTGTTATGGCCAGATCTGGTGGGATATATGACTATGATATGATATGACATAATACGTGGTGGTCCTATGAACCCTTCTTGTTACTGCTTGTATTAACTATTAACACGTGCCCTATACTACTTTCATTTTTCATTTTCATTTTAGTAGTTAGTTGGGTCTTATTGCTGAAGACTATGAACCTTGTCATCCATGAAATAATTAAGTACCATACTCTGATTTTTGGGTCTGGGACAAGTCCCAACGGTGCAAGCCAAACCTAATAGCATATCCAATACTACATTTAATTTTAATTTTATTTTAGATTTTATAAAATAATAATTTAAAAATAAAAGTGAAATTTGTCTCTCCATGTTTAGTTTAGTTAGAATTTTATATTATTTTTAATTAGGGTTGTCATGTGTATCTACCCTTGTATTCAGGAACTACTAAATCTTAACATCAATTGAGGTTTTACCTATGAACTACCAACCCTGAAAACATGAACTCCACCATGATATGCAATTAATGATATAAATTTGTAGAGGTGTATGTTTGCTTGCTTGCAAAGCAGGTGAACTCCTATGATCCATAATTTCATACAAAAATAAAGGGATTAATCAAAGATATGGAAAGCTGCATTTGGAAGCTGTGTGCGGTTTGTTTTAGGTCAACTAACTAACTAAACTCCAATAAATTAAGTTCATAACAATTACATGATCTCACCCAAAAAGTACAAAAGTTATTCATGAACCAGCAATGTATATACGAGAAGGGGTCACTTTTAATAATGACAATCAGAAAAGAAAAATTACATTCTTTTTTTTTTAATGGATATTCGATATTCTTCTGACAATTATGGAAAACATACGCTGCCAAACTGTCGGATCTTTTTGAGTGTGTAGTGTGTGAATTTGTGTAGTTTTTTTTTTTAAATATTGTCAAGAAATTTATGGATATCAAATTGGGTTTTGGTTTTTTTTGGGTATGCAAATTGGGCTTTCAGGTATGGCAAAAGGCACCATAAAGCCTTTTTTATTGGACCATAACGTAACTGAAGCCCATTAAGAAAAGAGAGCTATTTGACTGAAAAAAATTCAAGTACTGTCAGATACCTTCTTGAAGAATAACTTGGATGGAAGTGGAAGGATGACACCAACATTTTTGTGCTGGTTTGTGCTGATCTACTCTAAGCAAATTAAAACCAACTAATGATTCAAATATTTGTGCTTAAATATATGGTATAATAACAATGATTATGCAGAAGATGAAACAAGGGGCTGATGCACAAGGTCATGCTCAAGTGGTGGCAAAGAACCTAAGGGTATTGTTGATGGAAGGTGTGGCTAAGAACATAAGAAGCTTGGAAGTTACAAGGCACAAGCACCGATGCCAATAATCTCACTTGGAAGGAAGCATGGGGTTGCTCAGTTCCCATTCATGATTATTATGTGCAAAGATATTATTTGAATGTATATATTTGTTCTGGTTAATTTTAGTTGATAATTTTTATTATCAATTTTTTATAGCAATAAATAAGAATTTAGATCGTCTAAATTTTGAATTTTCATTTTAGAGGGTAAAGTGTGATTTCTCACCTATGAATGATTTTTCTCTCATATTTTCTTTTGGTTTTACCTATGAAATAAATAGTAAAAAATCACACTTTATTCTCTAAAGTAAAATTCAAAATTTAGAAGATCTAAATCCAATAAATAAATAAAGAGTAAAGTATATTTTTTGTCTCTTGATAAAATTTTTAAAAATACCCCTAAATTTTATTTTATTTCTGTCCTAAAAGTTTTTGATTTGTATCAAATGCAAGTGCACCGAATGGTCCAAATAATACCTCAGGTAAGTAAGGGTCAATTCCACGAAGATTGTTGGATTGAGCAAGTAATAGTTATCTTGCTGGACTTAGTCAGACAAATAGAAAAGAGAGTTGTTGTTGTAGGCGCATAAACAAAATAATAAAGAGAGCAGTACGAAATTGGTGTAAAAACAATAATGAGAAATCAGTTAAGACTTTGGAGATGCTTATCTTTTCAGATTAGTACTTTTTACTAACTATATTAAAACCGAATGATTCATTATATGGCAAAGATGTAAGTGATTAACACCAGGGTCAGTGGTCAATTAATCTCCTTTAATTCATATCAAACAGGGTTAGTGGTCATTTAATCTGAACGAGGATGAAACTCACGCAATTCAATCTCTATTGGTCCTACTTAAAGTGCCACAGACAATGTCAGATCTTTCGGATCGGAGAATAAAGCTCAGTATTCTAGCTTTAGCGCCATAGAAACCTCAATCACCCAAAGCTAACCGGATTTTATGTCACAAATCTAATTAGCCCAGGCAATTTGCAGTTTAGGTGATGTATTCTCAAACTGTAGCTCAATACTATCCGGTCAAGGATTCGCAATAACTCATGTAGAATAAGGGATCATACTTCCGTTCCACCCCAAATTCATTTAGATTAAGAAAAATAATACATCATAGAATGGAATCAAATATATATTAAAATAGAGAAAGTAATAATATTAATCTATGGGAATAAGCAGAGCTCCTAACCTTTGCTTAGGAGGTTTAGTTGCTCATAACTTTACAGAGAAAACGAAATAAAAGTAAAGAAGATCTAAAGTAATGTGTCTCTCCCCTCCCGGGAGGCATGGTTCTCAGAAGGAAGGGAGTCCCTTATTTATAGTAAAATTACTAGACCTAAAAGATATTAATTTAAATTTAAAAGTTACAAGAATAAGATAAAATAAGCTAAGGAGTGTTAAAATCCACTTTAGGGACCACTTGGTGAGTGTTTGGGCTGATGCCTGGTATTCAACTTGGATTTTGGGTGTTCAACGCTGGTCCCTGCTCCCTGGCTAGCGTTGAACGCCAGTTTTGGGTATTCAATGCTGGGCTTGCTCCTCTTTGGGCGTTAAACTCCAGATGTGGATGTTCAACGTCAGTTTTGGGTAGTGATTCTAGAAGAGAAATATAGACTATTATATATTGCTGGAGAGCTCTAGAAGTTAGTTTTCTAACGCTGTTGAGACCGCATCAATTGGACCTCTATAACTCGAGATATGCTCTTTGGAATGCACAGAGGTCAGGATTGACAATATCTGCTATCCTTTCTTCGTCTCTAAACAAGATTCTGCCAAATTTGCCTGAAATTCACCTAAAATCACAGAAAAAACACAAAAACTCAAAGTAGCATCCAAATGATGAATTTTGCACTAAAACATACTAAAACATGATAAAATATAATTAAAAATAACAAAAAAATGCTATGAAAAAGGGTATAAAATATTCACTTATCACAACACGAAACTTAAACTATTGCTTGTCCTTAAGCAACCAAAAATAAGATAGGACTAATTAGAATAGAAAAATAGATCAGGTTTTAGAGTTGCCAATGAAGCTCAGTTCCAATTATTGAATGGGGCTATTAGCTCTTTATTTCTGAACAGCCTTGGCATCTCACTTTCTTTTGAAGCTCAGAAACATTGATATCCTTTGGAATTAGAATGCGGATGGTATTATTGATTCTCCTCTTTTAGTTTTTCTTGATTTTTGAATAAAGCTTCTTTTGGTGCTTTACATGTTTGAGCCTAGTCGTGACTCTAAACATTTTGTTTTCAAGTATTACCACCGGATACATAAATGCCACAAGCACTTAACTGAGGGAACCCTTTGGATTCGAATTTAGCTTTGCTTAAATTCCCAGACAGTGGTGCTCAGAGTTCTTAAACGTACTCTTTATTGTATTAGATCACGACTTTAAATGCTTAGTCTCAAGATTTTCTTGACACCTTCATACGACAAGCATATAGTTAGGGATAGCAACTCATTTGAGCTTTTTAGGCCAATTTTGACTCTCCTAACCATTGATGCTCAAAAGCTTGGATTTTTTTTCTTTTGATTTTTCTTTTTATTTTTTTTTGCTGTTTCTTTTGCTTCAAGAATCAGTCTTTTTGATATTTCAGAGAATCAATCTTTTTGATATTTCAGAGAATCAATAATACTTCTTTAAATTCATTGTTCTTCAAGATCCAATATGCTTAACTTCAATATCAATTATGCACAGTTAATTCATGCATTCAAAAAATAGAGATCAGGCCACCACATCAAAGTAATCAGAATAACTCATAATATATAACTTAAAATATCATGCATTTTGCTACTTCTTTTTCAAAAATTTTCTTTTTAAGCTTAGTGGACAATTCATGAGACATCTTTAACCATAAAAATTTTGAAAATAAACTATTAAAGCAAAATCCTAAGAGTGATCATGCAAAAGTTAGAATAGAAAATAAAAAATAGAATGAAATACTGAAAAATAGAAAGAAGGGGGGACGAAACTCAACCACCTTAGTGCTGATGGTTGCTCAGACTGTGCTCTTTTGTGAAGATGATTCACTTCCCTTTGGTGCCATTGATGATAATATACACCTAGAGCTTGCTCTGTAACACCAAACTTAAAAAATTCGCTTGTCCACAAGCAAAGAAAACTTGGTCCTTTCTGTTTCCTTATGGGCGTTGAATGCCCAAGCTCTCTTCCCCCTTCTGGCGTTGAACACCAGTAAGGGGCACCCTCCAGAGTGTTTTGTTTCTCTCCTACGTGTTCTTATTTCTGCTCTAAGTGCTACATATGATCACAAACGTTAGAAAAATAGGAAAACTATGAAATCAATAGAAAATAAAATAGTATGAAATCAAACTAAAGTAACAAAAAGAAAATAGAAAAGAAGAAAATACTATATGATACTCATGGTTGGGTTGCCTCCCAACAAACGCATCTTTAATGTCATTAACTTGACACTTGATTGCTGAATTTTCTTTCTCTTCTTTCAGTTGGTTAAAAGAAATGACTCCAAGGAAAAAGAGGAGGAGATTAGTGTCCTCAGATTTGAATTTCTCCTAACAAATTTTCTTTTTTTTTATTTTCAGCTTGTTCTCCTTGTTTGTTAGGGTAGGGGTTGGATTCCTTCTTGCTAACCTTTTCCTTTTCATGGATATCCTCTTTTGTTCCTTGATCACAATCCCCTTTTCAGCGTATTCCTTAATTATCGATCTCTACCACTCCGGATTCAGAATTTGGGTGTTGTGTGATTGGTGGAGTGTACCCTTTATCAAGAACTTCTTGAATTTGTGGTTCAATGAACTCACCCTCTATGTAGCTCTCTGCTTCATTGGAGTGTAAATTCCTATAAATGTTTTTCTCTCCTACAACCTCCTTTTTTCGTGCATATTCTTCTTCTTCCATGTGTGAGGGTGGAGAGTTCTCTACTTCATTGGAGGTATGGACTCCTTTGAATGATTCCCTCACATTCTTTTGTATGAATTTGCATTGCTTCCCTTGTGAGGGGTTTGCTTGTTCCTCTGCCCATCGCTTGGTAATCACCTCCACATGCCCCTCTACATTCTTGACACTTATTCTCATATCATGTATGCAACTTTGAGTGGCCTTCCGTAATTCTTTTATTGTAAGCTCTAAAGTTGATAGTTCTTAATAAGGAGAGGATGATTCTTGATATAAATAATGAGATGGTGGCTCTTGATATGAGTAAAAGGAACATGGTTCTTGGTATGGATAGAGAGGTGGTGGTTCTTAGTATGAGTAAGCAGAGGATGAGGATGAAAATTTTTGCAAAATTTTATCTGTTATTTACTCCAGTTCTTGGTAGACAAGATCAAAAGATGATGGTTTTTGACATGAGCAATATGGAGCACTGAAATTTTCTTGGTCTTGGTTTTTTCAACCAAAGTCTGGATAATTCCTTCATCCATAGCGATTTGAATTACTCTTTAGGTGTGAGTAGTAGCCCATGCGATCCTTCTCCATAATTGTTCCTCAGCATAAAATACCAAACAAAATTAAATGCATCAGGTGATAAATAGAAAAGCAAGGAAGAACAAAAATATATATTTTTTAAATTTTGAAAATAAATAAAAAAATAGAATACTAATTTGAAATAAGAAAAATAGCTAGAAATTTTGAAAAATTAAAAAAATAGAAAGAAAGGAGTTTAAAAATTTTCGAAATTCAAAAAGAAAGAGAAAACATTAAAGGAACACCAAACTTAAAGTTTGAAATTAAATATAAAATAAAATAACAAATAAAATTTGAAAATTAAGGAAAAGATAAATAAGATAGAGATTGAAAATCAAGAAAAATAAACAAGATAGAAATTTAAAACAAGAATGCAAGAATTAACCAAAAAATTTCAATAATTAAAAAGAAAAGGTTGTAAAATTTTTGAAATTCGAAAAGAAGGAAAGAATTAAAGACTAAAGAAACAACAAACTTAAAATTTGAATTTAAATAAAATAACTAACACAAAATTTCAAAAATCAAAGAGAAGATAATTAAGATCAAGAAAGATAAATAAGATAGAATTCGAAAATTCAAGAAAACAACTAAATAGAAAGAAACACTAACTTTAAAATTTGAAATCAAAATAAAGATAAGATAGGATAGGATAATTATTTTTTTAAGATAAGAAAGATAATTATTTTGTTTGTTTGTTGTATTTGCATAAAGCACAATAATAAAGAAAGCAATAAAAAGTTGATCAAGAAACAGTAATGAGAAAACAGTTAAGGTCTCAGAAATACTCACCCTTCCGGATTAATATTTCTTACCAATTATTTTAACAATAAATGATTCATTATATGACAAAATTTAAGTGATTAAAACCTGTCTGTTCAGTGAATTAATCTCCCCCAATCCTACTTAAAATGTCACATACAAGGTCAGATCTTTTGAATTAGAGGGTAAAGTTCAGAAAACTAGTTTAGCACCACAGAAATCTCAATTACGTAAGAACTCTGAGCACCACTGTCTAGGAATTTAAGCAAAGCTAAAATTTGAATCTAAAGAGTTCTCCCAGTTAAATGCTTGTGGCGTTTATGTATCAGGTGTTAATACTTGAAAACAAAACGCTTAGAGTCACGACTATGCTCAAAAGGTGCAAAGCACCAAAAGAAAAAGTTGTGGTCAAGAATCAAGAAAAACGGCTAATTTTTCAAAAAATTTAAGATAGATTCAACAATAATTTCATAAGAATAACCCTCAACACAAGCAAATCAAGTATAATTTTTATGTATTATTGGTACATTTGTCTTAATTTTTTTGAAAATTTAGCCATCGAAGATATATTTGATACAAATCAAAAATTTTTAGAACAAAATTGAAATAAAATAAAACTTAAGAGTATTTTTTAAACTTTTATCAAATTTCAGAGATAAAAAATATATTTTACCTATAAATAAGATACATTAATATCTAAAGATAGTTAAAAAAATAAATATTTGAATATCAGTGTTAATTTGATATCATGTGCATAGTTTAAGTATTAAATTGATGCAATTCTATTTCTTATTATTATTAAGTACGATTTTTTTAATTAAAATGGGACCTAATTCTAAGAGAAGAGAAAACTATGCTATAATCATTTCGGGAATGGGAATCTCTCTACAATTATCATCAATAATACTCTAAGTTTCTAAGAAGCATATTAACAAAATAAAAATCAAAATTTGCTGTTATTTTTTTCCTTAGCAAGTTACTTTGTATATCTATTTCCTCCTCTGTATGTATGCTAGAATTTTAGATCCTATTCCTTATCAATGTAGGTTGCAATGTGCTTGACAATATTGGTAGGATGTTGTAAATTTTTTTTTTATTCAAAATTGTTAAAAAATAACCTCTCTAAAAATCATATTCCACTATCACTATTTTTTGTCTTAGGTCCCACAGTCTTTAAAATTATGTAAAATTTTTATAACTCACCCCTAAAGGTTGTGCACACTTTCAAATTGACCTTATATTCTATATCCACCTCTCTAGATAGATTCATGTGATCCCTTTGTAGCTTATTTTACCATGATTTTTTTCCGTTGTACCATACAAATTTACCTTAATATAATTTTTTAGAGAGCTTGCCAACTCATGAAAACTTCTGCTTTTATAGGTTAAAATTTAAATATCTGACACTGTTTTTAAAAAAATTTCAAATGACCAAATATAAAAGAAGATCACTAGATTCGATTCAGTTAGTTTCTTATAGGAAGGTGAAAATAAAAAATCTATTTATTACTCGATTAGATTGATCTAAATCCGATGTAAAATTTCATCGAATCTATGCATTAAAGGAAGTTCTAAAAAAGTAAGTTAACTAATAAGAATGTTCTATACCCATATTTAGATGCTTTCGGACAGTCTCACACCACATAAATAAAATATTATTCAGTATTCCTAAGTTTTTTTACGTTTGAAATCATGTTTATTTTCCTAATTTTTGGACAAAAATAATCTTCTTCCCTTACCTTCTCCCCACGTCTATTTAATCAAATATATGATGGACAGTTATAATGATAGTGACACTATCATCATCATTGAAGTAGCCAGAGAGTCTCCTACTACACCAACCAACACTCTTATCTAATCGCACACACATTACACATACTCAGAAAACTCAAGAAAACAGAATGAGAGAACGAAGAAGACAGAGAAAGAAAGAAAAAGAAGAAGTTGTCTGATAATGTGGTTGCAGTGGCTGTAGGTGATGCTGAACCAGGAACAGTATGGAGTCAAAATCATAGAGACAAAATCGTATTTAACACCACTACTACTACTACTACTACTACTATTACTGTTATTGTTGTTGTTGTTCAAGATTTTAGAATGATCTAGAGAAGGGGTGCATATATGGCCTCCTTTTGAACCCTTTTGCCTTCTTTTAATTCTGACTATAAGGAGAATTTAGTTAGTGTCTGTCAAATAGAAACTCAAGAGACAATTTTATTTTGTCTTTTCACGATACTTTAAGAAATAGAGCAACTTTTTATTTTTTTGAAAAGCTGTGACTTCTGAGATAAAGGTAATGTAGAAGACATTTTTATATTGTCTTTTCATGAAAGAAAAACAGAAGAAGAGTAGAAAAAAGAGATTTACATATGAATGACATTTTTTTCCAGCGGGGCGGGCATCTGTCGGGAAGCAGTTTTGGGGGCATTTTTTATCCTTGAGAGGTGGGTACGGGTACCCGTGTAATAAACAAGGCGGACAATTTCTGCGCTTCTCTCTCAGACTCTCACTCTCTCCTTCCTCTATTACACGAGCCTTTCTCTCACTCAATCTCACCAACACTTCGTCACTTCCTTCTTCTTCCTTCTCACTGCGTTGTCGGCGTCCTCCCTCTCTATCCCTCACGTCGTCGTCCTTCACCTTCCTCCGGCACTGTCGCCGCTTACTTTCTTCCTCTCACTGCTTCGCTCGCTACTTACTTCTAGCTTCACCACCGCCTCCACTTTACAACGAAGCTTCATATCTATGATGTCGATGACATCCTTCCTCCAGCAATGCCTCTGCTCCACGACATTGATGATGCCTCTTCCACTAAAATTCTACGTCACCTCTGCTCAGTGAAGACAATGATAACTGTGCTCTGTGGCCGACCACCTTGTAATAAGTTGGATGTTTATGTTAATTGATGAAATTAGTTTTAATATATACTTTAATTTTTAATTAATGAAATTGCTATGAAATTGGAACATTGGAGTTAGGGTTTAAATTTTGTTATTGTGAAATTGGGTTTAGGTTTAGAATTTGGATTCTATTAATGTGAAATTGGATTAGGTTTTGGGTTTGTGTTTATTAATTGATAAATTTAGGTTAGATTTAGATTCTGTTACTGAGGAATTGAAATTAGGAATTTGATTCTTAATGTGAAATTGAGACATTGAATTATAATACTAAGTTTATTGTGAAACTATTGTTGTTTACTGAGTTTTTTCCTTTTTAAATTTTTTTTATTTGTTTCTTTCAAATCCGTAGATATCCGCGGATATCCAAATATCCGGCAGGTACGGAGTCTCCGTTACCCGTCACAGGGATGGGACAGGGACAGGAAGGGTTTCTGGAGGTGAGGGGCGGGGGTAAGGGGCATGTCCCCTCCCGTGGGGACCCGTTTTCATCCCTATTCACACAGTCATATATCCTAATTCAATCATCATATGCAATGTGACCTACGTCCAGTCTCTCCCACAATAGTGGGAGAATTTTCACTATCTTTCGTAAAGATTACAAACACTAATTTATCTAGGATTCAACTCAATTCTATCTAAGACAAACAAGCTTCTACCCAAACTAGATTTGGCTAGGTTCACTCGCTAAACTTGCAACCACTAAGTGCTCACCCAACTTAGCAAGGGAATCTCCTCAGAATTATGTGTACAAAACGAAAAAACTTACAAAAGATTTTTGATATAATTTTCTAACTTTTTCTTATAACTCTCTTTGCCTTTTCTCTCGATGGCTTTTACTGATTCCTTACTTAATGCCTTTTTCTATTGAAAAAAATAAAGAAAGATGAACACTAAAAAACAGAAAATTTAATGTAAAACTCTGAAGGAGAAAAAAAGGATAGCTTGTAAGCTATGAGAATCTAAACTCTATGCTCACTTCTTTCTCTTTAGCATCACGATTTAGGTGGGTGGTTTCATATGCAAAGCATTTTTCTCGCAACTCATCATAGGACATTTGTTTTAGGTTACCACTCTCAGAAATAATAGTAACTTTGGTTTTCCACTCTTGGGTTAGGCTTCTCAATATTTTTCTCATTAGCACTTGTTCGGTGTGAGTCATTCCCATAATATCCAAGCTGTTGATGATGACAAAAAATCTCTCACATTTTATCAATAGTTTCTCCTTCCTTCATAGCATCTTATATTCTTTTCTTAGCATGTTGATCCTTGTTCCTTCACTTGTTCGATGCCATTTTGAGTTATTTGGAATTTATCCCAATTTTTTTTATTATTTTGCACCTTGATACCTTTCGGTACTCCTCAAAACTAATTGAGCAGTGTATCATGTTGATTGCTTTGGCATTTAGTTCCACATTTTTCTTGTCTTCATCGTTCCATTTAGCTTCTTCTTTGGGTGTTACTACTCTTTCTGCACTTGTTTTTGTTGAAATTTGTGGACATTCACAATAATCTTCCAGATATCGTAGTCAACAGATTGGACAAAAATCCTCAACCTTTTCTTCCAGTAGTTGTAGTTCTTGCCATTGAAGAAGGGAGATCTATTGTTGGATTGACCTTTAGTGAGTGTGTAAGGCACGATATTTGAACCCATGTCGTTGGCCATTCGGATATTTTCTTCAAGTTGTAAAGTTTAATTTGGTTTCTTAAGACCAAGCTCTGGTACCAATTGAAGGTTTTAGAATAGTCTAAAGAATGAGGTGTTGAAGCTGGATTTATCCCATATAGGATTGAGTTGAATTCTAAAAAAATTGGTGTTTGTAATCTTTAAAAGATAGTGAAAATTTCACCACTATTGTGGGAAATACTGGATGTAGGTCACATTGTATATAGTAACTAAATCAGGATATATGACTGTGAATTTACTAGATGTAGGTCACATTGCATATAGTAACTAAATCAGGATATATGACTGTAAATTTTTCTTCTCTACTTTTCTTCTATTTTTCTTTCATAAAGAGACAAAATAAAAATATCTCCTATATTACCTATATCTCAGAAGTCATAGATATTTAAAAAGTAAAAAATTGCTCTATTTCTAAAAGTGTCAAAAAAAGATAAAATAAAATTACTTCCTGAATTTCTTCTTGACAGACAATTCAATAACTAAGTTTTTATCCTGTCAAAATTAAAAAAAAATGTTTAAAAGAAGACCATAAATCCAATCTTCAATTTTTTGGGTCATTTTAAAACCTTCAATAATAATTATTATTATTATTTAAGTTTTGAGAACCTTATCTTTGGACTACACCCTCCTATTTTCTAAGACTATTTATTAATTCTCTCAAAACTTAAAAATATATGTCTCGTCAGTGCAAAGTGCAAAGTGCAAAGTGCAAAGTGCAGAGGCATCTTCATGAGGGGTGCATATGAAAATCTTACTTTAATGCATAAGATACCCAGAAGAGAGCTAGGCAGCAGCCACATCAATCACTCCCCTTTCATTATCTTTTCTTCTTTTAATTTTCTTTTTATCTCTTTGCGATTGTGATGACTTCATGTTGTCACCTTAGATACAAGATAGACAGATAGAGACAGTGCAATAATCATAACCAAAAATAAAAATGGAAATGTTTCATTGCCACCCTGTTATTACGATACCTAGTCTCCTTACCCTCAATGCTACAACCAATCATCACTCTTAAATTTTTACCTTAAAATTTCAGGTACAACCATTTGTAACAGAAAAATCTCAACGTATTACGTACTACTTCACTTGCAAATATTATTTTCATTTATTTATATCTTTTCATTGTAAAATGGAATATACAATTTACTTAAGACTTGTTTAATATAATACGTTAAAAGAATATAAAGAAAAGAAAGGAATTAAACTACATATAAAAACAATGCATATTATTTATGTTATTCTTATTCAAGGTTGAACCTTTAACATCATCATCTTATTAATTTGACTTTTATACACTATCTTATTAATTTGACTTTTATGTTATTATTATTATTATTATTATTATTATTATTATTATTATTATAAACAACTCAAACCCTACTTATTACATACAATATCTATATATGGAGTGCAAGTCTTGTACTTGATGATTTGCTAAATCTTCCATCAATTAGATGATAGAGACCTAGTGGGTTTGAAACCTATATTTATTACCAAAACCAAGTAAATTTTATTCGGTTGAAGTTCACTTTCTGCTGATTTTTTTGGTTATGGAAGAGGTAAAGGTGTTGTGCCGCGTTATAGATGATGGAGGTGCTACACTAATTTGTGGGACAGCTTTTTGTTCAGATTTGGTGTTAAGGAATCAGACTTTTTAAATTTTTTGTTTTTAGGTTTTTGGAAGCAAATCGAAGGGTCCGTTTTGTATGGAGGGAGGATCTGAAATTCACATAAAATAAACGAATTCTGTGATTTTTCCATGATCAAAATTTTTTTTGATGATTTACATGAAATTGGATGGTCCGTTTTCTCTATTAATTTGTTTTTTGAATTAAGTTCAAGAAATCGCTGAGTCTGAGTTGTGCCTAACACCACACCAATATTAAATATCACTCCTTCCCATATCCAAGTCTAGCACCGGCTTTACCTCCATAATCAAATTAAAAAGCGTTCACTTTCTTCTTATCAATTTTCTCTCTCTTTCATTTGTGTCATAAGGTGTTAGGCGTCTAAATCACCTAGAGGTTTACATAACAACTTTCACCATAGCATTTTTTATTTTTTACTTCTACGTGCATATTGATCCAAAGAAGAGACAAAGTGTGAAATTTATAGTAGAAGGATCAAGAACTAAAAAAACAAAAGGGAATTTACGCATGGATAAATAAAAACCTACTAAATTCTAACATCATCTTACACATTTATGGTATTTGGGCTTTATATTCTTTATTTTTAGTGTTTATTTTTTTATATAAAATTATAAAAATAAAAATAGTGAAAATAAAAACATTAATATACATCTAAATTCCAATTGAACAAATTAAAACTTGATTTTCAGTGGTCTCAGCCAATAGAATTTAGGTACGACTGTATGATTGGATTGTGAGAGAAAAAAGTCAGCAAATATAATGACTCAAAAAAAAAAGAAGGAAAAGTAATAGTGTATGTATGTAATTGTAAACAGATTTTGAAACAGAGAATCAGATATGGGATAGGGGAAACATCATGTTGTGGCTGCCAATGCCCATGCCATTTGCCTTTTTAATCAAACCACCTACCAAAGCATATCCCCTTTTTCGTTCATTTTCATGTTTGATTTATTTATTAATATCTTTTGACATCACATCTTGTCATATACGTGATTATGTATTGAATTTAAGATATTATGAAAATTCAACTTAATCTAAGAATAAAACATACAGATTTAATATTAAAAATAGATGTTAAAAAAATACATAAAAGTAATACATATAACATATTCTTAAATATTAAAAATTTAAAAAGATAAAAATACAAAAAAAGATGTTTCTATTACTGCTATATTTTAAAAAATTAAAAAAGTATATATTTTTCGATCTCTAATTTCAAATGCAAATTTTACTTTTTACAATAAAATTTTTTTTGAAAGCCAATAATTTTTAGAATTTTTAATTGATTAACATAAATATTAAATTATTTTAAATATAAATTATATATTTCTTATGTGTAAAATATTTATAAATATAAATATAAATTATTACTAATTAAATATTAACAAAAAATGATAATATTTACTGAACACTTAGCATTGTACTTTCCAATATTGTATCTCATGATATACTAAGCAATTATAAGCATAACATATCCCATCTATTACATGCATTGGCACCTGCCAAGTGATTTGTTTTCACTTTTCAGGTGGCTCAACTGCCACATAAGACGGCGCTGCCACAGAGAGAAGAGCAGTGATGGATCTTAGCTCATATAGGTGCTGCTTACTTGCAATGATTATATACCTCACCACATTAGTAGTGTCTTCATAAAATGGCTGCATGAGCCATCATTCAAATCCTTGAATCCACACACCACTATAAAAGGGTCAACTAGGATACCCTTCTTTCTCTCAACTCGCATAATAAAAAAGAAACTAAGTCCCTTCTTCCCTCCAATGGCATCAAAGTTCTTCTTCACCTCTCTCACTTTGCTGGTTCTTTTCTGCTTGCTTCTTGTGAAAGACACTTCTGGTTTGTAAATAATCTTTTTCTTCTTGTTTCTGTCACAAACTTTGGAAGAAGAAAAAAAGAAGGTATCATTCATAACATGTTTTGTTTAATGGCAGATTATTGCAATGCTAATAAGCATGGATGCTTTGATGCTCAGGCAGCTGTTCTAAAGGAGATTCGAAATAGAAAGGTCTATCACTACTTATACTTTAGATTCTATACTTTTGTTTGTGGTACAATTTATAACACTATTTCTACGTTGTTAATTGGTGCAGGTGTTTTTTGCTTTCAAGGATAAGAAAACAAGTCTGAAGGCTATGCTGCAAGGATCATCATCATCAAGAATGATGAGAGATGGTGAAAAATCAGTGAGTTGGGAGCTGAGGAGGGTTCCTTCTGGTCCAGACCCACTCCATCATAACGGTGGCATTGGCAACCCCAAGCCTCAAACCCCTTAACTTCATATATATATAGTTCTGTTCTCTTGACCTATTAGTTTTCTTTTTGTTATCACTGTGAAAACTGAAGAGTGTTTATCTACTTAGTAGCTATATATATAGTTTAATCTGGGGAAAGAAAAATGCAATGTGTAGCAGTGAAGTTCTCTTACTTTGACATGCACTAGAATATATATATGTCAGCTTAGCTTGTTCCTGTTCTTCTTTTTTGGTAATTAGTATTATGTTTTTAATTTAAAGCACATCTAGTAAAATTTTATGAATCACACCATATCACAATGGCAAAGAAATCAGCTTATCATACAATAAAGATTTCAGTGATGTTAGCCATAACTAAAACCAGTGAAGTATGGCAGATACTGAATCTAGAGAAAAAGGAACAAAAGAAACTGATCTTCCTTCTTCCATGACATTTTTTATATGCTAAATAGAGACATTTAAAAAATAACACGTAAAAAGTTATTATCTTTATTAATAATTAATAATAAAAAGTATATATTAATCGACGGTAACATTACTCTTAGTCTTAGCAGTAGATGTGATATTGGGTCTGAAAACCAGTGACATTTTCATTATGGCAATTTTCAATTTTGTGCTTACAGCTCATAGTGTTGATCATGGATTGGATTGAAACGGAACCTTTATGAATTATGACAGTTATGTGTTTTGGCCCTTTCTAATTCTTCCACCCGAATAACTACATAAATATGCAAGTATATGTACCATCTTCTCTGATAACTAACCTCGATCTTCTACTCTCAAATTTGTACTCATGATAGCCATAGTGAGGGAAATGACATCAGCAATAACACATATGCTGACGCAACCAACTATATTTTGTGACAATAGCCAAATCCAATAACCAAATCTGGCGAAACATATTCTCTGGCCCTACAACAAACGAAGATACTATTTAAGGATTTCAAATAAAATGTGGTAGTACATTTTTTTATTAGTTTGATTTTGCATCGATTATTTCCTTTTTAATCTCTTAATAAAAAATAAAATTCTAAAAATTGAACTGAACATTCGGAACCATGACCAAAACTCAATAGTGAACTTAAAGTTGAAGGTGATATTATGTACAAGTCTCAAGAACTAAAGCTCGTACCTTTATGCGCCACACTTCTCGACGCTTGCATTTCCTCAAAGAATTTGAAGAATTTGAAACGAATCCACGCGGTCACCATCACCTTAGGAATTTCAAGCCATGACTTCATTCGAACCAAGCTCGTTTCTTGCTACGCTTCCTGCGCCCAGTTGCACCATGCAAATACAATATTCTCCTTCGCAAATCGCAAACCAACTTTCCTCTTCAACGCTCTCATCAGAGCCCATTCCAACCTCAGCAATTTTGCCCAATCGCTCTCCCTGTTCCGCTTCATGGTTCTCTCATACAAGCAGTTTGATCGCCACACGTTCCCTTCTGTGCTCAAGTCTTGCGCTGGGTTATCGTCGCTGAGGCTCGGTAAACAGGTCCATGGAGCGGTTGTGGTTAATGGGTTTTCCTTTGACTTGGCAAATTTGAATGCTTTGATAAGCATGTATGCGAAATGTGGTGACTTGGCTTGTGCCCGCAAGGTGTTTGATGGAATGGTTGAGAGGAACGTGGTTATCTGGACAACTATGATGGCGGGTTATGGGATGCATGGAATGTTTGGAGAGGTGTTTGAGATGTTTGATAGGATGGTGGAGGCTGGGGAGAGGCCTGATGGTGTGAGTTTGACGGCGTTGTTGTCGGCGTGTAGCCATGGCGGATTTGTGGAGAAGGGAAGGGAGTATTTTGAGATGATGGAGGTGAAGTTTGGTATTAAGCCAGGGCTGCAGCATTACACTTGTATGGTGGATATGTTGGGGAGGGTTGGGGAGGTTGAGGAAGCAGAGAGGTTGATTTTGAGGATGAAGGTTGAGCCTGATGAAGCATTATGGGGTGCCTTGTTGGGGGCATGTAGAAATCATGGGAAGGTGGAGGTTGCTGAGAGAATTGCAGAGAGGGTTTGTGGGAGGGAATTTAGTTTGGCTTCATCAGTTTGAATCCATGATAATTCTAGTTATATATGTATGAGCAAGTTCATATATCTTGCATGATCAAACTTAATTCTTTTATATAGTTTTTTTCCGGGGTCTAATCATATATGCAAATTATAGTTAATCATTTATTTGAATTCGATTAACATTTACCAGTTCAGTAACAAAATTGAATCATTGGGCAAGTCAATTACAAAGCTCAATCACCCTCAAAAAAATGTTTTACAGATAAATCCGGAACATAGCCACATAATTGAAGATCAAAAGACAAGAGCTCCAAAGCTGCATAAATATGCTCATTCTCTTCATGAGATTTATCACCTGCCACAAACTTGTGCATGCTTGAATCAATCTCAATGGAGCTAAAGCCTGGTTGCTTTTGAATCCCACGGACCTTCATTGCCCTCCTAACTTTGTTTGCACCTTCCCACTTTCCAACCGATGCATAAATGTTAGAAAGGAGCACATAATTGGAATCTCCACCAGGATCCAATTCAACAAGATATCTCATCACTTTTTCAGCCAAATTAATGTCCCCGCGAGTCCTACAAGCAGCAAGCAATGACCCTAACACCACTTCATTAGGCTTCATGGGCATGTTCTTGATTACATTCAATGCCTCTTCCAATCTCCCAGCTCTACTATAGAGATCCACTAGGCAACCATAGTGCTCAATCCTAGGCGCAATTCTGCGAACTCTCGTCATGTAATCAAAGATTCTTATGCCCTCATTTATGAGTCCGGCATGGCTGCATGCTGTTAGAGCACCCGTGTAACTGACCCCATTAGGCTCAAACCCTTCCCTCTGCATTGAACTGAATAAACTCAGAGCCTCATCCGCAAGACCATTAACGGCGCAACCTACAATGATTGAGTTCCAAGACACCAATGTTCGCTCCAACATGCTCTCGAACACTTGGCGAGCAAACTCTATACACCCACACCGAGCATACATATCAATCAACGAGTTGGCAACCTTAACATTGTGCAATAACCCTTGTTTTGCAGCAAGTCGATGCACCCACAAGCCAAGACCAAGTGTTCCCAAGTTGGCACACGCAGCAAGGACAGCAATAACAGTAACATAATCAGGCACTGCACCAGCGAGCTGCATTGCCCGAAAGCACTCCAATGCTTCCTCGTGACAATCTCTCTTCACAAAGCCGCCAATCAAAGCAGTCCAAGAAATGGCATTCTTCACAGGCATTTCATCGAACAGGTGGAGAGCACATTCCGTCTCGCCGTTCCTCATGTATCCGTCGATCATGGTGTTCCAAGTCACCAAATTTCTTACACCCATTTGGTCAAACACCAACCTTGCAGAGCCCACGCTGCCGCACTTTGCGTACATGTCGATCAACGCTGTGCCAACGATGACGTCGTTGACGTCCATGCAACCCAGTTTTCGAGCGTGCGCATGCAATGCACATCCGAAGGAGATGTTGCTGTGAGATGGGTAGTGAGCGCAACCGGAGAGAAGAGTAATGAGGGTGATGTGGTTGGGTTCGGCACCGGCTTCCCTCATGCGAACGAAATCGGAAGCAGCTTGGAGTAAGTTTCCGTTTCGGCAGTGCTGAGCTATGGAGGATGTCCATAAGACAGTAGGGTTTGGGTCTGAGGATTTTTGTGTGTGTCTTAACAACAAACTATGATGTTTGGTGATGTTGGGTTTTATGGAAGACTTGGAATTTGTCTGAGGTGGAGGATGGGGGAGTGATGATGTTGGGGTAGCTGTGCACGCAGGTTGCAGCATGGTTCCTTACGGTTATGGACTTATGGGTACCCCTCTTTCTTTTTTGTTTTGTTTTCTTTATCCTGCTATTCTTTTTTTTTAAGTAAATAAATAAAAAGGAAATATTATATTATTATGTTGAAAATATAAACATTCTCTTTGACAGAAATACTCTGATATTATGCCTTAAGTTTCATGTGGTACTCACTGGATCACCAAACTAAATTTGAAGGTCTATTATCTCTTCGATTTGTATGGCATCGCATGAAATCAAAATTAAGAGAAAAAAATCCTCAAAAACGTGTGACCATGTTTTATAGGATTTATGGCATTTCTGAGTTCGGCAGAATACTATTTCATATCACTATCAGCCTTCAATTTTTCAACGGCTATGGTCCAATTGAAGAAGGAAGAAAAATGTCGGTTCAATTTTTCTTCCTAATACAGCTATACAAGTGACATTTTCAACTTCTCATTTTTGGTGACAAGCATGAATGAGATTGAAGAACTCTGCACTCTCTTTTGCTTGAGCTTTAGCCCTACCACCAACTTCCCTGTATTAATCTTGCACCTTTTTTAAGTCTTTTTGGACAAAGAAGTTGTCCGGTAGGAACATAACACACAAACTACAAGTAACATGATAATCAAGTACTAGGACTAGTAGTTAGGCACCTTCAATCAATCAGTATCAAACTTGTAATATGAATCATAACAACCTTTGTTTTAACATTTGTAATATGCTGGCTAAGTTGTTGCTATGCATGTGTAACAATCAACCTTGTATTGTATGGATAACAGAAGACTTACCAAATGAAGTTTCTATAAAGCCAAATACTAAAATAGGACAAAACAAAAACTCTTTATCTACATCTTGGAATAGTATTTTGAAGTGTTTCACTGTCCACAAACAACACAAAAATCACAAAGCAAACAATGTATACTACCTTTTCGGCTGCAGTAACAGAAAATGGAAAATTCTTTATTCAGGTAAATAGCACTATAGTCTATGGCAATAAGAATCACAACTTGCACCGGACTTAGCTCCAAAATCATCTAGCATCAGCAGAGGTAAAAGAATCAGCAAAACCAGAAGGCTTGGCTGCTATACTTCCTCTACTGTTTTCAGTACTGGCACCATAGCTAAATTCATTGCTCTCTGCTTCCTTCCAAATCTTCAGCATTTGTGGGAGCGGTCTACTGTAGTCAATACCAGAGTCGTAATCTAACTCATCGTCAACCGGTTTCCATTTCTCAACCAATGCCACGAGTACATTCACTACATGACTCATATCCGGCCGGTGGTGTGCCTCCCTTGCAGTGCAGTGTCCGGCGAGTTCAGATACAATGGATATGCTCTCGAAAGCCTCGTCAGTTGCTTCCAAAGCTGGATCAATGGCAGCCATGAGCTTTTCTTTGTTTGATTTGATTCGCCAAAACCATTCTGCTAGATATCGTCTTTCCTCCGGGCGGCTCTCATCAAGCGCTGTTAGTCCAGTCAGTAGTTCCATCAGGACCACCCCATAGCTGAACACATCAACTTTGGTGGTGATTTTCCCCATCACTGAAACATATAGACAAAACTTAGTATGCCGAGCTAGATGGATCAAACTGAGAAAAATTGAAGATTTAAAACAAGTGTAAAGATGCTAATAAACACAGGGTAAACTCACAAGTGTAAAGATGCTAACAAGGATGATGCAATGCATAGTAACTCATAAATACTTAACTATAAGATAAAGGATACAAAGATCATATTCTGAAATATAAACTGATTGAACTTATAATTAGACATTATCTTCTTGTTAATTATCTAAATGTAGTAGGGCACCTGATTAAAAATAATTGTGTAGTATATTTAGCTAGATAATTTCCTACTTTACTAGGGGCATGATAAATAGTTGTGCTTTTAGCTACTCAATGAACAGAACTGAATTTTAGAAAGGCATTGACAATTACAAAGGTAAACAAAAATTGATAGCAGAGTACTATAAAACAATGTTCATTAACAAAACACTCAAAAGCAAGCACGAAAACCGAATTTACTCACTAAATTTTTCATCAGTAAATTAAGTTCTTTTAAGAACATTCCAGCTGAATACAAACATGCAGCCAGATACGATGCCTTAAGAATAGTGTGATCCTGTTATTAAGTTCTAGAGGTAATTAAAAGTAACACCTGTTACCTGCATATTCAGGGGCAAGGTATCCAAATGTTCCAGCAAGCTTGGTTGCCACAGATTTTTCACCATCCGGAGCAAGCTTCACAAGACCAAAATCCGAAACTTTTGCATGGAAATCATCACCAATTAGAATATTAGAAGACTTGAGGTCTCTATGGATGAAGGTCTGGCAGGCAAGACCATGAAGGTATTCGATTCCTCTAGCAACATCTAGAGCTATTGCAAGCCTTTGTGACAAAGACAATGGTTTCAATTTCAAGCTTTTCCAATGGAAAAGATGTTGGCTAAGAGCACCAAGAGGCATATATTCATAAACCAAAAGTCTCTCATTGCCTCCAATGGAATACCCCAAAAGAGATACCAAATGCCTGTGACGAACCTTTGAAAGAACAGCGATTTCAGCTTCGAACTCCTCCAGCGCCTTGCTGCTGATAACACCATGCTCCATTCTCTTCACTGCTATTTTAGTCCCATCTTCAAGTTCACCCTTGTACACAGTTCCAAACCCTCCACGGCCTAACTCATTTTCTGAAGAGAAATTGTTGGTAACCTTGCGTAGGACTTGAACCGAAATGACAAGGTTTCCAGCCTCAATTATATGAGAGTTTTGAGTCTCACCACTAATGTTACTCAGAGAACTTGTCCCAGTCTTAGTTGATAAGCTTCCAGTGGTGGTATCTGAGACTGTAACTTTAACCACATTATCCCGATTGGATGGATCTCTCGGGTGCACCACAATGGAACTTGGAGCATCCAAGGAGGCCTTTTTCTTCTTCATGGAACAAATGAAGAGGAAAACAACCAAAGGAACAGCAACTACAAAGACTGTAATTCCAGACACAATTGCCACTGTCTTGAATCTTTTGGAATGATCCAGTTTAGATTGACTTGAACTTGAATTCATATTGGGATCATGTGCCTTATGAGAGGAGGATGAAGGGGGTGACAGGTTGTCTGGAGAAGGATGTGAATTTTCAGGCGGCAGAGACATTCCTCCACTTTCAGTAGTAAGAAGAGGGTTTCCCACAATAACAACCTTAACATCTTTGCGAAAATTTGGCAATGGGGGCTCAAGACGGTTGTCACTTAAATCAAACAACCTCAAAGATTTCAATTCAGAAAAATTACTAGGAACCATGCCAGTTATGTTATTTCCTTCTAGCCTAATTTCAAGTAATGAATCTAACTTAGCAAGTGAGGGACTAAGAGTACCGTTGAGCTCGTGCCGTGGCAAATTGATTATAGATACCTGGTGGTTGGAATTGCAGCTCAATCCGAACCATGGCCCTGTGCTCTCTGTGCTTCCAGTGCATGGATTGTTGCCTGACCAATCCGAAATGAGAAACAATGGATAGTTCAGATTATCCAGAACATCTAGCAGTGCAGTAACTTGAGGATCACATTCATGCCCTGGCTTAATTTGACAAAAGAAATTGTTATTATAAGAAACATTTGCAGCCTTAAATTCTGGTATTGGACCCATTAACATGTTATTGTTCAACACCAGTAACTCAAGTTCCATTTCTGCTAGGGATTCAGGAATCAAGCCAACAAGTTGATTACTATTGAGGTTGAGCTCTTGCAAGGAAGTAAGGTTTCCAATATCATGTGGAATTCTCCCATTGAACTGATTTCCATGTAGCCAAAGCTGTCTTAGGAAAATCATTGAAGAAACAACATCAATAGGACCCGTTAACCCTTCACCTTCTTGATTGTTCAACCATAGAACCTGGATAGAAGATTGAGCAAAAGTTTCCGGAATCTTACCGGATAGCCTGTTCCCGGAAAGCCTCAGGTTCGTTAGGGAAGGCAATGTGCCTAGAAAATCCGGCAACGGTCCAACCAAATTGCAATTAACAAGAGAAAGATTGGTTAGTTGCACTGATTTTTCCAAATCAAGAGGAAATGACCAACCACTAGTTCCATTCAATGAATTTTCTTCCAAAGACAAAACCCTCAAGCTGGTAAGTCCGTTGAAGAAATCTGAAGGGATTGCTTCAAATGCATTGTAATCCAAGAAAGCAAATTCCAACTTAGATAATCCACTGAAACTAGGCAACATCCCAGTGAGATTGTTCCTTTGAAGGCCCAAGTTGTAGAGTTCTGATAGCTGATTGAAATTTGGAGGCAATGTTCCTCTGAGTCCAAGATTCTTGGCCTGAATCTGAGTGACTCTATCACCACTGCAGAACACATAAGGCCATGAAGGAGGGCCACATGGATCATCTCCATCTTCCGGCCATTTCAGAAGCTCGGGATTCTCTAACCCTTTTCTGAAAGAATTCAGAACTTTGAGATCATTTGGGTCTGTGTCACCATAACACATTCTCATAATTAGGCCAAAGAAGAGAAAGAACAACACTGCCATGATGTGGCTACCTTCCATTGTTACTCTATAAGGAAGAAAAAATAGAGAACCCCAAGTACTCAAGGAAGGAACTTTGACACTAAACTCAGAACCCCATGAAGGAGAAAAACCAATGTCTCTGTCTCTCTGACTTGTGTGGCCATAAAAATGAGGGACAGTAACTGCAAGAACTAGAAACAGAGAAGCTCAGAACTCAGAAGAAGATAATTACATTGAGTGTGTGAATGAGAATGTGAATGTGAGTGTGAAAGTGAGTGCTTGTCTTGTTTGTAACTTAACTAAAAATAGGTATAAACAAAAGGGAATTAAAATTGAGAAAATGTTGAGTACCTCAGAGGATTAGGAAGAATAGAATAGAGAGAGACAAGGACATTGCAATGTGGAGTATCTTCAGCTTTTATATTTTACTCTGCTTTTCATCAGAGAAGG
>NC_029779.3:29280599-29284579 GCF_000817695.3 Arachis duranensis
CTTCAAACCTTCTCTTCTCTTCCTTTTCTTTTTCTCTCATTTTTTATTATAATTCTCGGCATCTTTTATGGATTGGCCTTGAATGGGAATTATAAATCTTTCTAGTTTTTGTAATTCGATCTTTGAATCCTATTAACATGAAAAAGAGACAAATTTATTTACCATATGACCAGGTCAATGTTAAATAAAAGGGTAAATTTTTCTATATGGTCATTGTGTGGTATAAATGGAAAATTAAATAGTTTCCATTGGTAGCTAGTTTTAGAATTTTATTTTTGATAATATTAAAGACAAAAAAAAGATAAAATTTGTCTTATTTAATATTTANNNATATTAAAAAAATAAATTTTTATTGTTTTTAATTAATTTATTTTAATTATCAAACATTTTAATTTTATTTTATAATTAGAAAACAGAGAGGTATTCGTAGTTATCGAGGTACCTAAATGAGTAACTCAAGTAATGTTGTAGGCTTGTAGCTGTTGACTACTTGTTGTGGGGAAATAAAATTAAATAAATAAATTACACAAATATGTGGTACTAAAAAGAGAAAACAACAATGGTGGTGGGTCCCATGTGTTGTCCTAGAAGTTCCATAGATTTGTTAAGCTTTTGTGATGGCGGCTCAATTCTAGGAAGGCTTCCCGCTAATGTCGGTTAACCAATGCTAACAGTATCATGCATGATTCATGACTATGTATCTTTCTCTTAAAGTAAAAACTAAAGTCTAAAACAAATAAATGAACCTGTTATAATATTAATTTTAATACTGAATGCATGAAGAGTGGAGACTAGAAACGATTTAATGGTGACTTATGGAATTCATTACAGTCAACATGAAAAACCAGTAATCAACTAGTTGCAATAAATTATTTGGTGCATTGTGTAAGAAGAACCTACACATGCATATGCTTATGGAAGTTGATTCTGCTAAAGTCATTGGCTGGAATTAAAAGAGAAGTTTCTGTGTCTTCTTTTATAAAATACTGCAATTTAATTGGAGGCTGGAATTGAATTTTGAGAATTTCATAATAAGCTTACTCCACTTTCTACTGTTTACACATATATTCTCTCCTACCAAAATTTCTACTCCCAAAGCATAATACTTTTTGAGTTTGGCATAGCATCCTAAGTTACTTTGTCTATATTGTTAAATAGTAATTCTCCTAGAAATACTTTGTAAATGGACAACTTTGCATTTACATCCAAAAATAAATGTAGTTAATCTAATCCTATTGGGAATAACAGGATAATTTAATTTATTGCATGATGGGAGTGTATAATTAAGCCAAATTGTGATTGTCATGGAAATTCCTTATGTCAGTATAGCATCCAACAAGTATAAGGATGCATGAAATAAAGTGCACAACTGAGAATTCTGATCAAATTTTGTTGGTTCTGATTTTGTCTAACACATTTTTATCCCAAAGAATAAATTCTTATGTTAGTTTTTTAAGTGTACTTTGATCAATTTATGAAGTTGTAGGTTGACTAAAAGGAAGAAAAAACAAATTATTTTGCTCTTTCTTTAGTGTTACAATTAGAAGTTTCTTCTTTTGACCAAAATAGAGATGTGTGAACTATGAAGAAGTGACAAGCATCAAAATTAGGGTCTTCAACACATAACACATAAAGGTCATTAGAAGATTGATTTGTCCTTTTCCAAAATATAAAGTAGCATATTAATACAAACTACTATTAATGTCAATTTTACTCGAAGTGTCGGTAGTGACAATTAGGCTAATTTTCTAAGTCTAGATAATTTGTAATGAAAACCAAATTATATATATATATATAAGTATCATAGTGATGTTTGTCAAAGAATTGGACCCTTTGTGGGGCTAACATGCAGACATGTTGTTAGGCAAAGTCATGAATGTGAAACTTGTTTAATCAAGTCATTGGAAATGACAATGTTTGTTTCTATGTTTAGATTTTTATCAAAGTATGCACGCCTTGTCAAAGCAATCATAATTTTACTTTTACATTAGTATCTTCATTCCGCATTTTTCGCATCTCCATTGGCTTCCAAAATCAAAGAATTCACCTCCTATAAAATGGCAGTATAAAATCAAACTTAGTCTATACTTGTTTATGCAGATGTTCTAAGTTTTAACACTATTCATGCACTAGTAGCAGAATATTGTAATTTTTTAATAATTATGAAACCATGGCAAAAGTACAATCATAATATCTACTACTATTGCATGAGACAATTCAGCTGCAGGGAAATTTTAAAATGTAGATTTTCCTTAACTCATTATTCTAGAGCTTTACAAATGAAATAGTAAATTTATACTTGAGAATAAGCTTTTCTCCTCATTTTCTTCTAGTGATATGCTTAGTGAAAGTTTACAACAAATTCCTTCCTTCTTTCTTCTTACTTAGAAGATATAATTAAACCCTCTTGACTTAATATCTCTGCTAAGGCCTGAGCACATAAGAATTTTTTTTTCCCAGATGAAGTTTCTCCAAAGTTAAGGAGTTCTCTCTAAAAATGAAGTTTATCTTTTTGATAGTTTTTAATGGCATCTATAACCTTTGATGAAAATGTGTCATCCTCAGGGTAATAAGCAATAGGATCTGGCAATGGAGGCAATGATACTAGGCTGAGAACACCCTCCAGAAATGCATGTAAACAGTATGCTGAATATGTAACATGGTATCCACCTTCTTGAACAATTACAAGGCGTCCATCACTGTGCTGTTTTGCAAGATCATGAACAATCTTCCCAATTTTTCTATAACCCTCCATTGTTAAGCATTGCCTTCCATTTGGATCAAACTGAGGCACATAAAGTAAGTAAAGATTCTTTATTGTTACATAATGATGGAAAAAGTAAAGATAATGTGATTTGACTATTGTTAACATTTTCATGTTCCATTCAATTGAAGTTTGTAGAAGGAAATTTTACACAAGAAATATTTTTTTTAATATCTTATTTAAAGGATTCGATTGTGAAAGAAAACTGACTTAACTTCTGTTGTAATTGATGAGAACAATCTTTTTTGTGATTGAAATGAAACAGATCATTTCTAAGGGTATATTTGGTTGAGGGGTTAAAAATAGGTGAAAATGCTAACTATGGCAAGAGTATGAATCATGAACCTAAAAGAAAATGATAAATAGAACTTACTGCACTTGAGTCTAGTCCAATTGTCAAAACAATCATATCAGGTCCAAACTTCTGGATTGATGGAATAACCAATTCATTGAATGCATAAACATATCCATTGTCCCCAGTTCCATTTGGTAGAGGTATGTTCAAATTGTAGCCATAACCTTCACCTTCTCCTAGCTCATCAATGGATCCATTATGGGGATGGGATGGACCCCATGATCCATGGTTCATATGAAGGGAAATGGTAAGAACCTTATTAGACCTATAGAATCCCTCAGCAGTACCATTCCCATAATGAACATCAATGTCTATAACTGCAACCTTGTTACACACACCAGAATCTAAGGCCAATTGTACTGCAAGGCCAGCATTGTTGAGAAAACAGTAGCCATCAGCCTGAGAAGGTTGAGCATGGTGGCCAGGGGGCCTAACCAAGGCATAAGCAACTTTTCCATGTCCATCAAGGACATGCTTCATTGCACAGAGTGTGGTTCCAGCAGCAAGAAGTGCTGCATCCCATGATCCAGGGTTCAAGAATGTGCCAGCACATAGCATTTTCCCTCCTCCTTTATCAGCTTCTACTAGTTCATTTATGTATTCTAGCAAATTACAAAAAAATTGAAACTCTATCAAGCACTATTTCATCTCAATTAATTAATTAATTAATCCTACTTATCACCATCCTAATCTCCAATTAGACTTGCAAATTCCAATCTTAGCAAGTGCTTCTGGGGACTCGCATACATAAAAGTTCAGATTTTTTTATACAAAGATCAATTTTTTACCAGAACCCAATTTCCCTCCAAACTTAAGAACACTAAAAAGCTCCCAAGATCAAAGCAATTATGGCAGCACAGC
>NC_029779.3:29284645-29285614 GCF_000817695.3 Arachis duranensis
AAAAGCTAAGGCGATGGAGAAATGAAGAAGATAGTACATAGAAGGTACCAGGGGTGTGAAACGAGAGGAGGTGAGAGATGAGAGCAGGTGAACCAGGATGCCAAGAAATGAAGGGAGAAATAGGACCTCTCTTGAGGATGGAGACCATGTTCCTGAGCCTGTCAGAGTTCTCAGGATGCTTCTCCAACACATCCAAGAAGCCAGGGTCGTCACCAGTGTCAAACACTCCAATGCCAGTTTCGTGCTTCAGCATCCCTTCGTCCCAGAAAACGTTGATGTGGTTCACTGTGACTGTTGAACACGCTTCAGTAGCCATGGCAGCAATGCTTCAATGTCTTTTCCTCTAGGCTTTTGTCTCTGCCGTCTGCCCATTTTTTTTGTCATGGGCCGTCTGCCCTTAAGATATTATTTGCACATACTTGGGCTGACACCAATAATAGTTTTTGTAAAGCCCAACTGATTTACTTGGGCCTATATGTAATTGTTGTTTGAAATGAGCCTTTTCCAGCCAAAAATGCAGTAAATGGACCTATTCGGACAAATAGGCCCAATCTAAAACTGTATTCATCCTTCGGCAAAAGAAATGCAGCATCACCGTTGACATAAATGGATGAGAGTTTATATTTCTTAACTATTTTTTTTGAGTTCGATATTTACTAGAGGATGAAAATACTTACTTGAAAGGATCGCTCATTTTATGTCTGTGCAGTACCAAAAAATTAGTTATTGGACTTCTGACCTAATTGATATTCTAGTAAAAACAAAAGAAAATGCAACATTGGATTCCAAAAAAAAAAAAAAACTTTAAATTATTGATCGAGATTGAATGTAAAAGGATATTTAATACGGTCGCAAATGTACTAGGCTTTTATTAATAAAATTGAAAAAAAAATGTCAAAAGTGTTCAACCTTGGTGAAATTATTCCATAGTCCTCAACTCTTTTTTATTTTTAATTTTCATTCTTGAAA
>NC_029779.3:29285714-29286573 GCF_000817695.3 Arachis duranensis
ATTTTATTGTATTAATTTGATTACATAATTGTGTCTAAAAACATTACTAGAAATTGGAAGTTACAAAATATATATTTAAAGAATCTACTTTGGAAATACATAATTTGGGGACCAAAAAAGAATTATATCTTTAACCGCGTTTGCTTAATGTTCTAGATTATTCGGGGAATATGCAACTGAATTAAAAAGTTTTCAACCACTTTCATGTAGTATCGACCCTACTAAAGCAAGTACTTTCAAGTACATAGAGTGTGTTCATATTACATCATATCATCATATTATATGTTTCTCTCAAAAAATAAGAATGCGGGTCAATTTAGTTCATGCAATTTGAAAGCAGCCTCTCTCCTGTTTGATGCTTTTCTTACCCACTTAGCAGAGTGCAAACTGATTCAGCCCAAAAGATTTGAAAAAAATATCTGACTTTCCGTAGTTTCAATATTATAAAAAGAATTTACGGTACTATCTTGACTTTTCTCATCGAAGTCACAAAGAGTTAGTAGTGCTCTTTGGTGGCGCACGCATTAAGCTTGTCTCTCAAATAAAATGCTTCTATTCTTTTTATGACTAGTAATTTTCATCATGCATGTTGACTCTGTTCACCGATAAGCAGATCCCCTAATTCCTCACTCTACATATATATAAGATATCGGTTGATAAGCGAATTACATACACGCATGATAATATATAGTGTCCAAGAAAAAAAAATAGTATTAGTTAAATAAAATATTCTATGACACAAAAAAATTAACTAATATATTATGTATTATGTATATTAATTTACAAAACTTTTTAATAAAATAACCATTATCTGAATAATTAAATTGGCCGTGGTAAAATAATTAAATCTACAATAAAT
>NC_029779.3:29286724-29291101 GCF_000817695.3 Arachis duranensis
GTTATAGTTAATTAGTGATTAAATTTTAGTGTATAAATAACATAATTAAATTAAAAGTAATATTATATATTTAAGTTTTTTATAAACTAAATTCAACCAAATTAAATAATAAAATTTAGAATAATATTAATTATAGTTGATTTTTATTATGTTAGACTAATTTAATTATACTTAATTAACAAAAAAATTTAAATGTGTAACATTATTTTTAAATTAAATAACTTGTAACATACATCGGAATTAGTAAAGAAATTAAAACTTTATGTGCTTAGTGGTTGTCGTAATTATGAGAATTGTAATAACCGTTGTGGACTTGTGGTCTTAGATTTTTATAATCTTCCAAACACATTTTTTTTTATGACAAGCTAAGTGATGAGGACTGTAGTTAATGCCCCACTTTCTCATGTAGTTTTAAAGTTTTCTATTAAATCCATCTAATAAAATTACCAACTTTGTAAGTGGAAGAAAAAAAAAAACGACCTGATTTAATTTGTGGCTGAAAGTACATACTAAAAAAAAAATCAATATTGTCAGCTTTCAATTTAGAATTCAGGGATTTTCTTGAAGAAGAAGAAGCACTAATTCATTGATGAGCAGCTATTGGTCGTTATATGTAACTTATAAACATATTAAATTGTATAAGAATGCATGCATAGTCAGGAGAAAAGCTTAGCTTGCACGTTTGACATACATGTGTTATCAGGAGCGCAGGTACATAGAAGAAAACGGGGCGATGGCCCTCCAAAATTTTAGTTTTTATTTAAAAGTAAAAAAGAAAAAATAGTTTAGTCTCCTCCCCTTTTTTTATTTTTCAGTCCTTTCTTTTTTTTTGTTCTATCTTTTCCAAATCCTTCTTCCTTTTAATTTCTTAAAAAAAATTCAGCCCAATAATTCATTTTCTATCTCTTTTTTTTATTTTTCAATCCCTATCCCTTTTTTTAATTCTCAACGTACAATCATTCTCCAATCCCCATCCCCTTTTTTTTATTTCCCAGCATACGAGTCTCTCCCTCTTCCCCTCTAAATCCTAATTCCCAACCCAGTCTCTCTCTTCCTTTTCTCTCCTTCACTTTCCAAAATTTTAGGTAACAACTTTTTCTATTCTTCTTCTTTTTTATCTTTTTAATCTTCTTATCTTTTATAATTTTACCTCTTTGATTTTTATTTTTTTTTGTTTTTTACAGATTAAAAAAAAGATAATAATTTAACAAGTGATTTTTCACTCCTCTTTCTCAAAAAAAGTTCTATTTTTAATTTCTATTTTTATTCTTTTTTATATATTTAGTTATTTACTTAATTAGTTAATTTATTATTATTTGTTAATTAAGTTTATATTATTATATGTTAATTTGTATATTTAATTTTTTTATTAGTTAACTATTTAATTACAATTTTATATTATTTATACTAGGATGTTAGTATTATTATTCTGAATTTTAATATTTTATTTTATATTGAAATATAATTTTTATATTTTATAAAGATTTAAACTGTAATTTATATTTTTCGCTAAATATATTTTTAATTATAGGAACTTATTTGGCCATTTGAATTATGAGTAAGTTCAAAACCATTGATACATTTTTTAAAAGAAAAGATCAAGAGAATGAAGATGCCTCTACTATTACTATTCCAATACTTGAGGGGTCATCAAATTTCATTACTTCAAGTTCTTCATTGAATAGCTCAAAGCGTCCACGACTTCTTCCAAATCAATTGGATGTTTTTCGTTTGGAAAGAGATCCTGGAATGCGACCAATGATTTGGAAGTTTCCTCCAAATAAAAGAGATGAAATCCGTCGGGTTTATATTAAAGTTGGGCCAAATCAACCAATTCTTGATAATTATCCATTTTCTAGTGATAAAAGTCATCGTCGCTTTCAAGCTTCATGGTTTAAATTGTTTCCATCTTGGTTAGAATATTCTATAGAAGATGATGCTATATATTGTTTTTCGTACTTTCTTTTTGCTAAGGAACCTTCAATCAATACGGGTTCAAATGCTTTTATTGAGAATGGTTTCAGGAATTGGAAGAAAGTAAATTGTGGAAAAGAATGTGCTCTTTTGAATCACATTGGCAAAGGTCCTAACTCATTCCATCATAAGGCGCTGAAATCATGTGATGATTTGATGAAACAATCACAACATATTGACAGACTTCTTCATAAGCAAACATCAGAAGAGATTGAAAAGAATCGAATTCGACTAGGAGCATCTATAGATTGCATTAGATGGTTGACATTTCAAGGTTGTGCATGCAGAGGACATGATGAAAGCCAAAGTTCAAGCAACAGAGGTAACTTTTTGGAAATGTTGAAATTTTTGGGATCTTACAATGAAAGAGTGAAAAAGAATGTTTTGAAAAATGCTCCAAAAAATGCTAAGTATACTTCAAATGATGTCCAAAAAGAAATTCTACATATTCTTGCTACTAAGGTGAGAAATTCAATCAGAAAAGAGATTGGAAATGCCAAATTTTGTATTATTGTTGATAAAGCTAGAGATGAATCTAAAAAGGAGCAAATGACCATTGTTTTGAGATTTGTTACTCTAGATGGTTTTGTTAAAGAGAGATTTTTTGATCTTGTGCATGTCACTGATACTTGTGCAACAACTTTAAAGAAAGAATTTATTTCTGTCCTTTCTCATTATAATCTCCAAGTTGAAAATATTAGGGGTCAAGGGTATGATGGTGCTAGCAACATGCGGGGTGAGTGGAATGGTTTGCAAGCTTTGTTTCTTAAAGATTCTCCACAAGCATACTATGTGCATTGTTTTGCTCATAGGTTACAATTAGCATTGGTAGCAGCTTCAAGAGAGGTACTTCAAATTCATGAATTTTTTACTCAATTAAATTCTATTGTCACTATTGTTAGTGCTTCTTCAAAAAGACATGATCAATTACAAGAAGCTCAAGCAATTGAAAATGCAAACTTGGTTGCTCAAAATGAATTAGAAACAGGCAAAGGTGCGAATCAAATAAGCATTTTACAAAGAGCTGGGGATACTCGATGGAGCTCTCACTTTAATTCTATTTGCAGTTTGGTAAAAATGTTTACTGCTACCAATATTGTTCTCAATAATATCATTGAAGACGGGACAACTTGTGCACAAAGAGGTGATGCTTATGGTGTTAGTAAAATATTATTGTCATTTGAATTTGTTTTCACTTTGCACTTGATGAAAGAGATTATGGGAATCACTAATGTTCTTTGCCAAGCACTGCAGCAACAATCTCAAGATATTCTTAATGCAATGCATATTGTTTCTACATCAAAGTTACTTCTTCAACAATTAAGAGATGGTGGATGGTGCAATTTTCTTGCAAATGTTAAAGATTTTTGTGAAAAACATGAAATTGAAGTTCTTAATATGAGTGCACAATATGTTTTTGGAAGAGGTCGATCTCGTCAACCAAGTGTGACAGTTGAGCATCATTATCGAATAGATGTATTCTTTGCAACAATTGACTCTCAAATACAAGAGTTGAATAGTAGATTTAATGAGCAAACAATAGAGCTTTTGACTTTGAGTTGTGCTTTGGATCCTAAGGAAAATTTCAAATAATTTAATATTGAAGAAATCAGCAAGTTAGCAGAGAAGTTTTATCCCCTTGACTTTCCTTCTAATGAGCTAAATATTTTGAAATCTCATTTGCAACATTATCAACATGATATACCAAATCATTTGAAAGGCATTGGTACACTTTCTGAATTGTGCAACAAGTTGCAAGAAACGGGAAAATCAAGAACTTATCACATGGTTGATAGATTAATACGTCTTGTTTTGACTCTACCAGTGTCTACAGCAACAACAGAAAGAGCTTTTTCAGCAATGAAAATTGTTAAGACAAGACTCCGAAATAAAATGGCTGATGAATTTCTTGCAGACAACTTGGTCATCTATATAGAGAAAGAATTAGCAACTATTTTCGACACAAATTCAATTATAGATGATTTTGAAAATAAAAAAAAACGTCAAATAACTTTTTCATGATACAAAACTGTAAATGGTAATTTTTATATATTATTGTCTTATTTTAATTGAGATTATATATATATATATATATATTTTTTTTTTTAATTTTATCAATAGAAATAATAATATAAAATATAATACCGCCCCCTAAATAGTTAGCCTAGCTCCACCCTGACGTGTTATATTATATATATGATTTAATTTAAATAAAGTGCGCAAACTATTTTGCATGAGATATATAGCAGCAGCTAGCGATCTTGAACCAATTGACGCACGCCGCTGACTGCTTAGATTCAACTCAGTCAACTTTTTATTTGACCCCTGCCCCTTAACCTTCAAGAATATACTCCATCTCTTCATTCCTAATTCCTTTTCCCTAACTACTTATTCGTGAACTAG
>NC_029779.3:29291720-29296237 GCF_000817695.3 Arachis duranensis
TACTAATTTATTTAGTTTAATTTTAATAAAAATAATACAATTTAATCAATTATATTTAATTTAATTTAATTTATTGATTTTTTACCTCTATACATCTTTTATATATATATTATAATTTGAACTCTTATGATTCAATTTTAGTGAATGGAGTTCAAATTTTACTTCGACACTTCCTCTCTTACCTACTATTAGTAACGAGAAACAAAGGTAGTGCATATACATATATAGAGGTAATTAATGTACTATCCCAATATATATAAGCAGTGTGAAGTTTTAATTTGTTTGATCAACGTTATCGTATGGAACTTTGTATTTGCCATGTCATGTGTTGCGTGCATACCTACCTTGCTTCGTTGAAACTTGAAATATAATAGTGAAGTAGAGTAGTAATGCGTCAACCATAAATGTAAAGCAAATTATACCTAAATTGATAAAGGAATCTTTCATTAATCTATACGAATTAAATTAGATAAAGATCAAATATAAGTATACATATCTCGTATTTGTATATATAAAGAACTATATATATAATACAATGTTACAACTTTTTTATGAATGAAAGAATAATTAAACTCTTATACTGTATTTAGTTAATTAAATTGATTACTGAACAATCACTTCTATGGTTGAACTCCTATTTTGTTTCGGCGAACATATTGAAGACTCATGAATTCTGTTGTTGTGATGATGTGGCATTTTGTCACGAGGGAAAAACCGTTTCATAATCCCTTCACGAAGCAAAGGTAACGGTCTTGTTCTCGTAGCTTTTGTTTCATCTTGATGAACATTATTATGACTCTTGAAATGTGCCAAGGATGCTAATTCATCAACTTGTTCCGAAATTCTTTCAATGCTAATCACAACATCCATTAGGAGTGAAGCCATTGCAGCAATTGCCACTACCTCTAGTAGATTAACCTCTACTCCTCCTCCTGAGAGATTTGATTTTAACATAGTGCTTAGGGATTCAATTGCCTCTTTGGCATTTGCAATGTGAGCCTTATAATTTGTTTTTGATAAGCATTTCATTGATTTAATTGATAAAGATAACTCCTTCAAAGCCTTCCCGGATTCTAAGCAAATGTGTTGGCATGTATCCTTAATTTTGTTCCTTAGTTCATGTGTAATCTACATACAAAAAATCAACATGTATATGTTAGAAAGTAAGCTATAGATATTAATTAATTTTATTCGAGTATTTATATAATGAGAAATAATTAATTAATAAAGTGCTCTATTGCATACTTGGATCTTAGACTTAATGTGGCAATCTAGGGCTTCCATTTTGTAAGCACATTGCCTCGTTGAGTTTCCAACTTTCAAGTATTGCTTCCATGGATGATTGAATTGAAACTTGCCATGTCGAGGTTCCCATGAAGCCAAATTAGCCTACAAGACAAAAAGGATTGCACTTGTTGGTAAGTTTGTGTATTTGACAGTATAAAAGAATTTAATTTTTTTTTCTATTTATGTAATAATAAAACATCGACTATATTACGTATACACCAAAATCAGCTATAAAAATCAGTCACTAATATAAAATATATGTTGGAACATAAAGATTTTATATGTTTATACACATTAAACTAAAATAAAAGCAAACTTGGGGTTTAAATTTACCATGTTTTCTTCCTTGGTTTTTGAATTAAGAACACTTTCATATTCCTCAGCAAATGATTTCTCATTCTTGGATTTCTTCTCCTCCATTACATTAAAGGAATCATTGATGAACCCTACAAAGAAATAAATTTTATCTTTTAGTTAATTTCCTTACATAGAAGAATTTAAAATAATCACCATATATATAATATCACAATTAATTAATTAATTATAGATGTTTATATATATGTATATATATACCTTCTAAGAAATCGCCTATCTTTTCTATGTTTTTAGCAACGGAATTATGAAGATCCTCTCCTATCCACACCGGAAATATGCAAGCGGATACAATCATAGACAAAATGCTTCCAATGATAATTGTGAATAGTCTCTTGCAAGATAATTCTAGTGTTTCACTCTCATCATTTCTATAACCGGATATAGATACAAGACTGAAGGTTAATATGAAAATTGAGAATCCATAATCATATTTTGCTTTCACTCCAGGGATACACCTAATATATGTCATCACCGCACCTGTAACACAACAATAATAATAAAAATGATAATGTATAGATGATGAATTCTTTAATTAATCAATAAGTTCATACATTATATTATATTATATTATTTTTAATTAATTAATTTGGTACCTATGATGAAGAGAAAAATTGCCAATAGTATTGGCTGATTTGTCTTTCCAGGCAAAGTTGCTAGTTGTTGAACTCCAAAACCTAGAAAACCACCTAGCAATGTTGCTGCCATTCTATTTAGTCCTTTTCCAAGAGTTGCTCCTGAAATAAATGGAAAATTGAATTAATTAAGTAAGTCATGCTTATTAGAAGTTTAGACTATAGATATATATAAATCTAAAAAACATTCTTTTATTTAATTTGTATAGAAAATATTATTTACATCTAAAAGTCAGTTATTAAATCAGTCAATATATAAATATATATTTAATTTATTTTTAATAAGTATTTAGTATTTTAACATGAAAATTGAATTTGTATTATAATGATGATGTAATGATAATGAAAGGTGAAGACATATATATAGGTACTAAATTAATTACCAACAGAAAATTCCATGACAACAACGACCGTCATAATAGCCCACAATGTATTGACACCAAAGCTATCATAAAGAGCTTGGACATAGAAGAACATGGAGACCAATGTGAGTGCAAATCCTACTTTGAGAGAATGAGTAATCCTTCTAGGATCATCTTGCCCCGATTTCTTTATTTTCTTGGGCAATTCTCTAAGCCATTGACATGTTGCATTTTCTTGAGATGTTATAGGAGAAGCCATTGCATATGAGAGTGTATATTACTAATTGTGATTAAGGGCATAAGGTTGGGTATTTATAAGGTTATTAATTAGTGATTGATGGTGCATATGGCTGCTGATGATAAAAACAAATAGTTATCAGGCTTGACTCAAATGAAATTAGTGCGTGCGCATTTTCTTTATGTTGCTTCCGTGATATTGCAATGCTTTTTCCACCACTATTCATCAGACTTTCATACTCACTACAATTCTTAATTACTTTTGCTTCTCTTTCTTCTCATTGCGCTTCTTATTATATATTATTACTAGTTTTTCAGATAAACAACTTGTACACATTATTAGCTAGGTTTTTATTTTTTGCATGTGTATGTTTTTATTGGTGGAAACGATCATTTCTTAATTGGATGTAATTATTTGAGTGACAAAATTTTTTTCTTGTAAATTCTAAGATAATTGCATCATTTGCATGCCTATGTATGTATGGCTTAAATTAAATAATATAAGACATTTCATTATAACACAATTTCTTGCTAACACATGCGCATGTTTGTTACTTGTTAATATCGAGATAATGGGGTAATGTTTTACTATGGTGATTAATTAATAATTTAATATTACTTTTAGTAGTTTTTCTTTATTACATTTCTAATAACGTGTTAATTTTTTTTATCGATTTTTTTCTTTTTATTGGTATTGTGTTAAAATTATGAGGATTGAACTCTTAATTTTTAAGTTACAAAGACTCTAATACCATATCATAAAATTACTTATAAATAAAGGAGAGACATAATAAATAGTTATAGTTGTAACATTTTTAAAAAGTTTGAGAATAAATTATTTTTGTTTTGTATACCGAATGATATAAATCAGTTATATACATATTTTTAATACATAAAGCAATCACATCTTTAATCAATTCAACTTATAGTTAAATTTTAGACAAAAAAATTATCTTTGAAGCATGAATTAAATTTTTCTAAAATTATATATTTATAAAGTTTTATACTTCTATAGAAGAAGAAATAATGTGATAGGTTTAATTCTGAAACTGATTGAGAAAAGTCGTAAAGTGTAACTTAATCAAGGGTATGAGATGGGTAATAGTAATTTAGAAAAGTTTTAAAGAATAATCATTTATTAAAGAATATACATATTTATATTATTATTACAGATCAAAAGTATTTTGTTTATAGAGTAATATATAGCATATGAAAGAAACGCAGTCCAATCAGAATTTGTAGAAATACAAAAAGGTTCTTTAACCCTTAGGATAACTAATTATAAACTGTATAGTAATAATACATTTGAAAGCTCAATGAGGAGAAGCAAAATTTCCTACCTAATAGAATTTATTTGACTTTAAGTATATGTGTATCCTTGATATTATACCTATACAATAGGATTACCAATACCACTACTCAACTTTAAAAAAAAGGCAAAATGGAACATAATTATTAGTGTGTTGAAGAAGTATTAATAACATCGCACTTCCACTACCAATAAAAAGGCATTTCTACAGTATATTATAGAATTTACGGTAATGTAAAAAATAAAATAAAAAATTATTTAATTTAATTTAATTTTTATATTTCTATGTATATAATATTTTTAATTAAACACTTA
>NC_029779.3:29296242-29296618 GCF_000817695.3 Arachis duranensis
AAATGATTTAATTAATTTATTGAGAATTAAAAAATATAAAAATAAAATAAATATATACTATTTTAAATTGATTTTTTATTTTTTTTAAAAATATTTTTGTAGCATTTAGGGAGGATGGCTGTATATATGTATTTGAATCTTAAACTTTGAATTCAACAAGCCTTCTCATGGCTGTTTCTATTGAATTGAATAACAATTTGCAAAAATGACACAAGTGAAAAAGAGCCTTTCTTTTAATTAACTAATTAATTAATTGGGCTAGCAGACCGAAAAGAAACAAGTTGCGGACAAAGCAACCAACAACAATTAAACAATGTCTTAAACAAAATAAGAACATATATATGCATAGATAAATAAACACATAATTAAATCACAT
>NC_029779.3:29296669-29300198 GCF_000817695.3 Arachis duranensis
ATAGTACATGAAAGGGGCGGCTTGATCTCCTGAGCAGCTAGAAAACAAGTTAATAATAAGGTAATGAATTTAGACATTCATGATTGAAGCATTGAATAAAGTAAGAGTATTAAATAGGAGCTGTCACATGCATAGAGAATAATGAGAATATGGACGTGGAGGCTAGCAACCTCGTATGGGCGCGTTTTTGTTTTTGGTTATATGGATAATTTGGGCCTACATATAAGGCTGGGCTGAACCTTTTGGAACAGCAGAGTTATTAGGCCCATAAAGAACAAATGAGTTAAAAAAAAACAACAAAAAAGAAGCTGCAGATTCTGGAAAATCGTTATCATTTTATTAATCTGGAAATACAATATATAGTTCTTATCACATTTTGATCCAACACAAGTTCCATATTAACTGATCGATTAATTGCTAAAAGAGAGGCTAGTTGATTGTAATAACATGATGAACTCCAAGATCATGAGGAGGAGAATTTGGGTAATTTGGTGCAACTTTGCTGTCTTTGTTCTTGAATTTTGCTTGCACTGATAATTCATGTACTGACTCAGCGATTTTCTGGGTGCAAGAAACCACATCAAGCAGCAAATAAGTGACGGTCATAATAGGAATATCCTCAAACAGATTGGTCCCTTCCCATAACCCTGATTTGAGAATGGACTTGAGATTCATTGCAACAATCTTAGATTTCTGAATGCTAGGGTTTGCAGCACATGGTGGAATCGTTTTTTGGATTGACACTGATAATTCCTTCAGAGATTTTCCTGTTTCTTTGCTTATTTGGATGCATGTCTCTTGCACTTTGTTTTTTATTTCTGATGGGGTCTGTATAAAAGGTCAACCAATGTTATTTGAAGATTAAGTTTATTATAATTTAATAAAATTAAATGAGAATCCAATTAGTACCTTGGTAGAATCAAGGAAGCCAGTAAGGGAATCAATGAGGCAGGCACATTGCCTTAATAAGATTCCAATCTTCAAATATTGTTTCCAAGGATGACCATATCTGAAAGGACCATGGCACGGTTCCCACCTTGCAAAATTCGCCTTCAAAATATATATTCATATAATAATAAAGTAGTCAAACAAGAATAACAAAAAAAAAAAAAGTTTTAAGAGTCGGTTGTGATCCAACCGATTAATCGAAAATATGATAAAATATCGATTATTATCATTGTTTCAATAAAAAGTCGATTAAAAAAATCCATAAACTGATTAAAATATTCTCTTTTAGCGATCAACGATATAAAAAAATTTTTTAAAAATATTTTAAACCTCTAACTTTATTGATTTGGCGATTGGCTCAATTTTTAAAAAGTTGATGAAAAGATATAATTCATTAAGAAAAAGTTTAGGAAGCCAACTTTATTAAATTTTGACTAACATGTCAACAAAAAAAAATAAATAATTCCACATCGTTAGATAAAATCTCATATTATTAAAAACATTATTGATGATTATTTGATGACTATAAATCACAAAAATTACTAGACTAACACTCCTCATTGATTAATTCTCCAATCCTTACCAAGCTTTCTTCAATTTGCTTTGAATTGAGAACACTTTTATATGCTTGAAGGTTTGACTTATTAGACCCTTCGCCCTCTGATGTTCCAAAACATTCATCTCCAAAACCTGCAGTACAACAGGTCACTCTAATTTAAAATAACTTTACTTAAAATTGGATAATACTATATATATAGAAATTAAAGTATTTCAAGTGTTTTAATATTTTATATGTTCTACTAATTTAGTCATTAATCTCAATTAGATTTAATCTAAGCATAATTAAGATCAATAGCTAAAGTCACTGAACATTTGAAATACTAAAACATTATTTGGGATGTTTTCAATATTATATATACTAATAAGTACCTTGAATAGAGTCTCCTAGTTTTTGAAGATTCTTTGATACTAAGTTGTGAAGATCTTCACCTGCCCATATGGGGTACACAATAATGGAAACCAATATCCACATCAAAACACCTGTGAAAATTGTGATTACTCGTCTCTTTGCTATGTCTAATAAATCTTCGTCTCGATAGCTAGGTAGAGATACTATGCAGAATGTCAAGATAAACACTAAGAACCCATAATCATATTTTGCTTTGATTTGAGGTACAAATCGCATATATGTCATTGTCGCAACTGCATTCATTTATTCAAATTTCACATTAGCCAAACAATTTTAATAATTAATACTGTATTCACGTACTATAATAATATTCAATTGAACAGGCAAATTTTATATATATATCTTACCTATGACAAAAATTAGGGTTCCAAGAAATACTGACCCCACAATATGTCCTCCCATTATTGAATCAACCAAGTAATAACATCCAAGTCCTAGAGCACTAGCCAAAACTGTTGCTAAACCTCTATTGAAACATTTAGCAAGTGTTGCCCCTGCATGTGTCACGCAATGTAACACTTAGTCAAATAAATTAAGAATAAGAATTTAATTTTGATATACTACCATTCTTTCCGTGTAAAATAGTTTTGCACTCACATTTAATTACGTAATACCATATCACCAAAAATAATTATATTTTATATTGATTGCGTGAATAATCATCTAAAAGAACAGATGTGATTACACCATTGTATAAAACGTTTTTATATTAGTGTATCAAAATTAAACTCATTCGTTAAATGAACAAGTTTAGTTAAATTAACTTACCTACGGAAAATTCTGAGACAAGGATGACGGTTATAATTATCCACATGGGATTTTTATCAAAACAAACGAAAAGATATTTAACAAAGTAAAATGCAGAAACTGTGGTGATGGAAAGTGCAACTTTGAAAGAATGAATAAGCCTTCTAGGATCATCTTGTGCCGGTTTCTTCAGCTGCAACATCACACCAACCATCTTAGCAACAAACCGTTGCCAAAACGTGACATTATTATTATTATTGTTGGTATCTGCTATAACTTCAGATGATGATGCCATCATCAGTTAGTTGCAGCCAAAATTGGACACACAAGTCCAACCCCAAAATGTTTTGAATTATTATTGTGCTTTATGTGTTGTGTTTGAATAATGTAATGTAAGAACGTAACGTTGTCCTATTTATAAGAGAAGTTGTGTTGACCAATAAGGTACCCAAAAGGATTATAATAATCAACACTTCTATGTTTTCAATCCATTATACATTCAATGCATTAAGAATAGATAAAAAAATCACGATTTTTTTATTTTATCCAATATTTGTATAATGCTTTTTTAATCATTTTTAGGATCTTTTTTTTGCTAAGAATTTTTTCCAGTACCTTAAAATAATGGTTAACTACATTCCTAATAATCAAATTTTTTGTTTCATCGTGATTGACTAGCCAGTATTTATAAGGATATTTGTTAATATTATTAATGTAATTTTATTGAAATATATGGTACTCAATTTTTATTTTTTCCCATGCATGAATTGAATAAGAAGTTTTAAAAATTTTAAAGGCAAATAACAAGTGATTGATCCATTTGGCAGAAAGGTAGACGAAAATCGGTATTTGCACTAAAGTTGT
>NC_029779.3:29300276-29312810 GCF_000817695.3 Arachis duranensis
AAGAATCTCCATTAGCGTATGGCTTGGGAGTGTGTTGACCAATGTAGGCCAACGTGTAAAACTATGTGTTATGATTTATGAAAACAAATTATTGATTATTGTCCAATAATCAAAGAGATTTAAATTGGACCACCAATTCAAGCCCTTCTCTTTCCTTGTCTGAATAATGACATTATTGAAAGATGCTTGTTTTTAGATTAATTAAAGAAGTTCATATTTTTAGGGACGGAATCCTCCTGGGATATCTGTCACTTTTGGGCATCAAAATAGGTTAAATTTATCCAACCAATTCGATTATCCATTTAAATACACAAATCTTTGTTTAAAAATTTAAATATTTTTTAATTTTAAATTAGATAAATTGAATATGATTAATCTGAAAAAATAGTAGATTAAACAAGTCGGTTTATAGACTAAACAAGCCGTTTATTTAATTTTTTTATATTTTATAAAAATAATCACTTTTTCTTAAATTTGAAATACAATAAAATTTAAGAATACCTCATGCAAACAGATATCACACATCAATAAAAAGCTGGTCGCAATGTCTAATTGACTTAGGCTTGTGTTTTGATGCAATATTTTGGCACCACGTTTTTGGTTACATTATCGCGGCAATTTTACTCACTTTGGGCACTGAAATAAACTCTTTAACTTTTTTTTCGGCCTTTATTTATAGATACGAAACACTTAGACAAAAACATAAAATTATATTTAATAGATAAAATATAGACAAAAATATTAAGATATTAATAAAACATACCATTTATTTTTTAATTTTTTATTATTTTTATCAAATTTTTTATAATTATATATTTTTTTTATTTGTGTATAAAAAAATAAGAATAAATTAAACTTTTATAATTTATTCTAATTTACGATGAAACAAAATATAAGAACATTAATTTTTATGTTTTTGTCTTTAATATCTTATTTTTATTATTCTCTTATTCTATTTACAGAACAAAATACAGTCTTTTAAACAAATAAAATATTAGGCCCATAAATCACAAAAAAAAAAGATTAGTTGAGTTGATTCAGAAAAAAAATTGACAAAAGAAGCTGAAGATTCTAGAAAATTGTTTTCAATCAATTAATCTGGAAATTAAATACGAATATAGTTGTTATTCACAATGACTTCAGTAAATGATGAAAAACATTGAGTATGTAAATTAAATAAACAATTTTCTGGTCATCCAAAATAAGTCTTAAGAAAGAGTAGCCAAAATATAAGCATCAGTTTTTTTTTTTTTTTGTGCAAATTTTGATCCAAGACAAGTTCCCTATTAATAAGTTTATTTCCATTTTACAAACCCACATTTAACAGATTGATTAATTTATTGTTAACTAAGGATTTATTGTATGTTAACACAAGGGAGGCTAGCTAGTTGATTGTAATAACATGATGAACTCCAATGTTCTTCTCTTGGTCCCCATGGCACGGTTCATCAAGATGAGGAGGACAATTTGGTGCAACTTTATTATCTTTTTTCTTGAATTTTCCTTGGATGGATAATTCATGTATTGACTCAGCCAGTTTCTCAGTGCAAGAAACCACATCAAACAGCAAATAAGTCACAATCATAAGAGGAATATCCTCAAACAGATTGGTTCCTTCCCATAACCCTGATTTGAGAATGGACTTGAGGTTCATTGCAACAATCTTAGATTTCTCAATGCTAGGGTTTGCAGCATATGATAGTGAAATCTTTTTTTGGATTGACACTGATAATTCCTTTAGACCTTTTCCTGTTTCTTTGCTTATTTGGATGCATGCCTCTTCCACTTTCTTTTTTGTTTCTGATGGACTCTATATAAAACGTAAGCATTTAAAATTATTTTTACAATGTCAACTAATCACATTTAAAAAGTTTATTATTGTTACTAATTGTAATTTTAGTACCTTGGTATAATCAAGGAAGTCAACAAGAGAATCAATGAGGTGGGCACATTGCCTTAATAAGCTTCCAATTTTCAAATATTGTTTCCAAGGATGACCATATCTGAAAGGACCATGGCACGGTTCCCACCTTGCAAAATTCACCTTCAAAATATATAATAAATCAAATTATTACATTAATATATAATAAGGTTGTTAATAATTTCGTGAGTCTAGAATATTATTATTCTTACCAAGCTTTCTTCAATTTGCTTTGAATTAAGAACACTTTTATATGCTTGAAGCTTTGCCTTATTATTAGATTCTTCACCATCTGATGTCCCAAAATATTCATCTCCAAATCCTGCAATATAAATTTGTATTTCATTACGAAAATATTCCAGCTATTTCACATAATAAACAACATCTAATATAAAATAGATTTAATTATTCTGTTCGTCCTTATAATTTCATCAAATTTTTTATCAATTAAGTTTTTATACTTTTTTTAATTGTTGGATCTCTACATTATTTTTAATTTTATAATCTTTTCATTCAAAAATGCTAAAATTAACCGAATATTTCTTCTAAAATACATGCAGTCAAAGATCTAGTTAAATTTTTAATTATGAATACTTTTAATTTGTAAAAAGATATTCAGTTAACTCTAATATTTTTTACACTAATTATAAAACTAAAAATAATGTAAGAATTTAAAAAAATTATAAAAACCTAACAGAATAATTAAACTTATAGTAACTTCAATTAAAATTGAATGATATTATATGTACTAGGTAGAAGTACCTTCAATAGAGTCTCCTAATTTGTGAAGATTCTTTGACACTAGCTTGTGAAGATCATCACCTGCCCAAATGGGGTATACAAAAATGCACACCAATACAGAAATTAAAACACCTGCGAAAATTGTGATTACTCGTTTTTTCACTGTATCTAATAAATCTTCGTCTCGATAGCTAGGTACAGATACCATGCAGAATGTTAAGATAAACACTAAGAATCCATAATCATATCTTGCTTTCACTTGAGATAAAAACCGCATATATGTCACTCCTGCAACTGCATATATTCAATTTTCACATTAATCAAACAATTTTTATATAATATTCAATTGATAAGGCAAATTTAATATATATTACCTATGATAAAAATTAGGGTTCCAAGAAGTAATGGCTCCACAATGTGCCCTCCCATTATTGAATTAACCAAGTGATAACATATATCGTACACATTTTTAATATAAAAAATATATTTTTTCTAAGTAATGCTACATGAAATTTAAAATCTGCAGTCAAAATTAACTGTTAATATAAAATACAAGTTAAAATATAAAATATATATTAAAAATAAATTAAAATATATGTATTTATATATATAAATATATGATGATTAATTTTAATATATAAGTAGCATTTTTTATCTTTTATACATCTAATGCATGATAAATGACAGATTAAAAATATCACGAATTTTTTATTTTTTATTTTTATTCAATATTTATGAGTTTTAACTAATTTTTAAGAGATTTTGTTTTTCTAAGATTTTGTTAATAAAATTCATATTTATAAAGCTTTTAGTTTATTGTGTTCTTGTATATCTAACTAATAAATATTTATAAGAACATTTGTTAAGATTATTAATGTAAATTTATTCTTTGTAGTACAATTTTTTTTTCAATGCATGAATTGAATAAAAAGTTTTAAAAATTTTCTCTCTTATATTTATCCTAATTTTTTTTAACTGTTTATTGAAGGTATTATTAATGGCCGCAATTAGAACTGCCACTAAGTAGGTGATATTATATTACTAAAGTCAGAGTAGTGAATAAATTCAAAATAAAAATGATTAAATGTATAGTACTGTAACTTGTTTATCTCTATACGAAAGTATTAATTAATTAACATATTTTCTTGATGAGTAGTCAACTTGCATCGTTATTAATTAGAACTACAAATTTAAGCATGCGTTGAAATATTTTGTAGACGTAGCCAATTTTGTTTTTTACTTATTTCAAGGAGGCCAAAATGTGGCTCCGTACGAAACCATAATCTACCGTAACTCATCACCATTACTGGGTTTAAAGCTGTCATGTGATCTTTCCCTTTCAACTTGTTCTATATTTGTTATTTTAAAGAGTGTTTTGGATAGAATTTTTAAATTTTACAAAATTTAAAAGGTTATATAATTAAGTTGTTAAAAGTTAAGTATATTTGATTTTTAACAACTATATTTTATACACATAAAAATTATTATATATAATACATTTTAAAGTATATATTAGTTGATTTGGTGTTTGATTTATTTTTAAATATTTATTTCTGTATGTAATAAAAGAATTATATGTGTGACAAGTTTGATATCAAATTAAATTTTATTTATCATCAATCAAATTTAAGCTTAAAAAGAAGAAAATAATGAAGCTATTTTGATAATTTTTTTACAAGGAAAATTTAAATTGTTTATTTTGAATTAGACAAAATATCTCATACAAATACTTAGTAATTTTAAACTTATTTGTATTAATATTTAAGCAAAACAATTTAATTTAATAAAATTAAAATACTCATAAAGAATATTTTTCCACTTCCAAGCCAAGTATTTTATCCAAATTTTAGTAAAAACAATGTACCAAAGTTACGTTTGGTTTTAAACAATTTCTCTCTCTTCTGACTTTGTTGTATTTATTAGCATTTAATCTTGGCAAAAATCTTTTGGTGCTAATAAATAGCATAGCCGCCATTGTTACAAACTTATCTGGAGTGGATAGTTTTCGTTTTCCGTTGGCTTCTTCTAATATTTAGCTGGCACTGGCTTAAGGATTTTGCTGTTATTACTAGTCTATTATTAAAAAATCATCCACAAACACGTGCTTTATAGAATCATCCCTCTAAATACATTACACTTGAGAATGCTAGTTAAGAAATTAATTTAATGTGTTTCGATGAATTATCCCGGTTTGCACTATTTTATTAAAACCGAACCAATAATCAAACCGATTAAGTTATTAAATAATTGAGTTATTAGTTTAACCAATAACTTACACGTTAATAAACCGATTAATTTCGTCATAATTAAATAATTATATAAAATGTTAGGAGATTGCTATAGTGTTTAAAAGTGTTTGTCTAACTTATTAAAAATGATTTAAAATTAATATTTAATTTTAAAAATATAAAAATAAATAATTATTAAATATTAAAAAATTACCATAAAAGGTAAGTTATGTAAAAGTTAAGCATCAAGTAGTTATAGACACCATAGAATTTACCAAAATTTTATTATTTTTTTTAATTTTATTTTTATATTTCAATCATTTATTATATTATTATATACTTATAAGTATTTATTAAAAAGATATATTGTGATGAATAATTTTTTTATTTTCTTAATTTGTATATAATTAAAAATATAATTAATTTAATATTTAAGAACGAGTGATAAAAGTTAAAATGAAATTAAATTAGTAATGAAAATGTTATAAGCGAGGTTACGAGAACTGGACCAATGAATGAACCGATAAAACGACTGATTCATTGATTTAATGGTCTGATCAGAGTTTAACCAGTTTAATTAAATATTAAATAAAATTATAAAAAATTCTATATATAATTTCAAATATTTAAATTTAATAATTTTTAACCTAATAAAATTTAAAATTTTACAATTTCACATAATAACTATAATTTTATTGAATGAAACAAATTTTGTTATTTCATTCACCGATAACTATTAAGATATGAAAGCATATAGCAATTTCAATGTATAATAAATCAGCATTAGTATATGAAAGCATATAACCAATTTGGAATTGTTAGACATCATTAAAATTAACACACAAAATTAGAAAATAAAAAAACCAGTAATAATATTATTATAACAAAATATAACAAATCAAGAATAATAAAAAATAAACGAAATCTCAGTAATTCAGAATCAGTAATTTAACCCATAAACTTAATTAGTATTATTAACAACAAATCAATAATACAAAACAAGTAAAAAGTCAAAATCAAATTCAAGAAACAGTATTTAATGTTGAATGCTAACTAGAAGAAGGGATAGAGAGATATCAGAAAACTATGAAACAATATTATTATGACAATCTCAGCAACTTAGAATAATCAGAAATTGACAAAATCTCAGTAACTCAGAATCAGTGAACTAATCCAACAACTCAATTAGTATTATTAACAACAGATCAACAGTACAAAACAAGCAAAATCAAATTCAAAAAATAGTGTTTAATGCTTACTAGAGGAAGGGGCAGAGAGATAAAAAGCGAGCTTGACGACGACAAAGAAAGAGTTTGACGGTAATAGCGAGGAGAAGAGAGAGCTCAACGGCGATGAGGAGAAGAGAGAACTCGACGGCAACAGCGAAGAGAAGATAGAGCTCGAAAACGACGACGACAGAATCTCCAACCTTGCTTCCCATGATGAGATGACGCCGAAGACGCTGACGAACATAGAGAGAGAGCTCGGCGATGACAACAACTTGGTGTTGTGGTGCTATGGGGGCTGCAATGGGCGGTGGCTGCAGTCTATGGGGCTGGGGGCCTAGGGTTTTTTTTCTTTGCCTTTCAATTTTCAGAGAGGATAGGAGATGAGTTGGGACCTGGGAGCACTGGTTCCTTTCAGGTAGTTATTTAGGGGTTTTTTTTATAAAAGTCAAAACGACGTTGTTTTGGAGGCCTTCACCAAATCGAAAGACCTCTAAAATATCGACCAGTTTCGCCAATTCATCAGTTAATTGTTGATTCAATTGATTTTTTGACCGATTTTTTGTTAGACGGTTCTTGAAGCTAACAAAACTGTCCTAGTGACTAGTTCTTGATTAATCCAATTGAACTGACCGATTCGATTCGATTTTTAAAACTATGGTTATAAGGTATTAATATATATAGTAATTAGCATATATATAAAGTATTAAACAGCAAGGTAGCCTAATAGCAATGTTAGTTGCTTATAATACTAGTTTGTACGGTCCACATTTCTATCTTAATTGATTATATTGTCAGTTTACTAATTTTTCAATCAAATCAACTCATCCGATCCGATTCTAATAACTATGTTTATTTTTCTATTCATTTGTATACTAAATTACTAATTAAGAAATGAAAAATAAAACTTTGGTTACAAAATTATTTATGAAAATAATTCTATTGAATAACTTAATTATAGGATAAATATAGTATATATTATTGTTTATTGCACTTAATATTATATTGTTTAAAGATGAAAAAAAAGTATTTAGTATATAAATATTGAATTAAAATAAATGCAAGTGATTTACTTATTTTGTTTAGATGGTATGATATATGATTTACACATATCGTTATACTATGTTTTTTCGATTTTTTGTTTGTTTGTCTTATAAATATTTTGAAAAAAAATCTAAAATAAGCTTTGTAAAATTGAAAAGTAAAAAATCAATATAAAATTGGTAACTTCTATTATATTTAAACCTTATTATCTTAATTAGTCAACCAAAAAAAAACTTATTATCTTGATTTTAAGTAATGTTGTGAAAATTGGTTCGAATCGAACGGTCGAACTGCGAACTGCTATCAAATACGATTTGAACAAATTAAAAGACAAAATCGCTACATTTGAAAACCGATGTTGGATCGTTGAACTGGTTGGGAACCGGTCGGTCGAACCGAACCATGACCTGGCCGATTTTTGAATCTTAACAAAAATGCTGCGTTTCGTCATGCAGGGATGGGCAACCCTAAGTTCCCTAACCCCTCTTCTCTCTAGTCTTCGGCCTCCACAACGCGAAGCAGCAGTCCAGAGTCTAGACTCTAGCTCCAATTCGTCTCAACCTCATCGAAGCCGCCGGTGCAAGTCCATCCAGCCACCGCCGCCGTCCCAACTTCGAGCTTTGAAGGCAACGACGCAACGTCCGTCCAGCTACCGCCGTTTGAGCTTTGAAAATTGAAGCCACCATCGCCGATCTTGCCTCCTGCCTCCGTCGCGCAGCCATTTCCCGTCGGTGCCAGCTCTGTTCCAGACCACCATGTCGGCCACTGTCTTCCGAGCCACTTCCACACCACCTCCAGCTCTGCCCTGTTCCAGCATTTTAGGATCCAGCTTCTAGTCCTAGGTATTAATTTTTTTTGTAATAATAACTGTTGAATAATTGGTTTTTGTTGCTTTGTTGCTGCTTATTTAAATTTTTGAATGTGATTGCGAAGGAAAATCAAATAATTAATTTTGTGTTGTTGAAATTATTGCTAAAAATGAATTTGATACTCTGTTGCTACTTTTTTTAATTACTGAATGTGAAATGGTGAAGGGAAATCAAATAATTGATTTTGTGTTGTTGAAATTATTGCGAAAAATGGATTTGTTACTCTGTAGCTGTTATTGGAGCCATTCACACAACCACTTTGGCTAAGCTCTCTGCTAAAAGCCAAAAAGCTCTTTCTCCAGCAGGCAACATTGTTGAACAGGTCAATAATATACCAAAGTATTAATCTTGGGAGCTTCTTTTAACTTTTTTTCATCTGGGGTGGTGTTGTAATTGTTGTTGATGTTGTTGAGGCTTTTTTGGTGCAGATTATTGTTCAAATCAGAGTGATGTTGGGCTGTTGGCATTTGTTGGGAAGAATAGAGCAATGCAAGGTTACTCATCTGCACTGAGGACTGCTCAGCAGCGACTCCAAAAAGAGCACGGTTGTGTCCCTCATAGAGAGATTCTATGACCCTTCATTAGGTAAACTTAAAAGTTACAATTTTTCACTTAATTGAGTGATTGCTAAGTGAAGTTGCATTCATCGGGTAAACTTAAAAGTTACAATTCTTATTTAATTTGAGTGATGGCTAAGTAAAGTTGCATTCTTGTTTAGTATGTAGTTTACTTGCTTGTCAAAAAATCTAAAACTGAAGTTATGCATATATTAATCAAAGGCCATATGATATAGTATAGTATGTTATGTGACACTAATTAATTGAAGAAATTGTATGTAGGATAAATTTTGCTAAATGGGAATGATGTTAAGAGTTTGAAATTAAAATGGTTGAGACAACAAATAGGACTAGTTAGCCAAGAACTGGCTTTGTTTGCGATAACAATTAGAGAAAACATGCTCTTAGAAAGATTTGATGCTGACCAAGTTGAGATTGAAGAAGCTACAAGAGTAGCCAATGCTCATTCTTTCATTATCAAACTTCCAGAGGGTTATGAAACACAAGTCAGCCAATATAGAGTTTCAATTTCTATTCCGATTTATTGGAATCAGAATTGTAATTTTTTGTATCATTGAAAATCTAGATGATGACTTGTAATTCTATGTTTAATTTTAGTTTTATAGTATACTTTGATAAGATCATATGGCTTTGATCAATAACATTTTATGTAGTGTTTTAAATTTGGAAGATAATTTAAGATTTATATTAAATTATAATTATATTTTAAAATGTTTATTTATAATTTATTTATTATTTTATATTTTTATTCTGAAACTATTTTTAGGGGTGTTCAAATCCAAACCAATCCAAATTAAACCGCTCATCCAATCCAATTTAAACTGAAAACCGATTAAAACCGCACTAATTTAGATTTGATTGGATCTTATTTTTTGCAAGGTTCGAAAAACCAGACCGGTCATCAAACCGCTCTAGTTACTGGTTCACTGGTTCATTGGTCCAACCGGTTTAACCAGTGGTTCAACCGGAAAAATCGTTTCAGAATAAAATAATAAATAAATTATATATAAACATCATAAAATATAATTATAGTCTAATATAAATCTTAAATATCTTTCAAATTTAAAACATATGAAATGTCAACCAAATCCATATGATCTTATCAAAATACAAAGTTAAATAGTGAAAAGAGCAATGGTGTAAACAGCAACAATACAACTAGAAATAATCATTAATCACTCCTAAATTAATTCAAAACAGTAGCATAACAAATAATCACCCCTAAATTAATTCAAAACAGCAGCATAACAAAATCACTAACAACAGTAGTCCTAGGAGGAACATCCTTAATCACCACAGAACCAGCACCAATCTTAGCACATTCACCAACCTTAATGTTCCCCAAAATACAAGTCCATGCACCAATCAAAATTCCATCACCAATCTTTGGATGTCTATCACCAGAAGCTTTACCAGTTCCACCCAAAGTCACACTATGCAAAATTGACACATTGTTACCAATCACTGTAGTTTCACCAACCACTAATCCAGTTACATGATCAAGCAGAATCTCGCTTCCAATCTTAGCACTGGGATGAATACCAACCGCGAAAACCTTGGAAACTCGGTTCTGGATCATAAATGCCAAGACTTTTCTTCCTTGAAGCCATAGCTTATGGGCAACTCTATGAGATTGGCATGCTAAGAAGCCTTTGAAGTTCAAGAAGCAATGCACATGGCTTATGCAAGCAGGGTCTCTTTCCTTAACTGCTTTGAGATCATCCTTCACAGAATCCATGATTTCTTGGTCAGATTTCAAGATCCCAACAAAAAAATCAAAGAGTGTATTACTTGGAAGGCTTGCACTGTTTAATCTGTTAGCAAGATAATTGGCCAAAGCAGATTCCAATGAATCATGAGACAGAATTGAGGATTGGTAGTAACTATTCAGAATAGGTTCCTCATTTACATCAAGTTTAGCCTCTTCCTTCATCTTCGGCCATAGATCCACAGCTTCATTTTCTTGAACTTCCTCAACAAAAGTAGGGGTAGTCTGAAGAGTTTTCACCTGGTACTTGCAAACACCATCAGTGAAATTGTTTCTGAAGATTTTTGACCCCTTGAATTATTTTTGACACCATCAGTTGCTTCTTGATTAATACTATTTTCCATAACTGAAATTAATAACACCCACAACACAATGAAATTAAAAATAGCCACAACACAATGAAAATTAAAAATAAAAATTAAAAGCATGAAAATTAACCATGTTCTTAACCTAAAGCAGAGGAACGAAGAATGAAGAAGATGAGCAGAGGAAGTTCACAGAAATTGAACAGAAACTGAAGTTCACAGAGGAAGTTCACAGAAAAAAAGAACAGAAATCTAAGTTCACAAAGGAAGTTTACAGAGTATCAACTTCATGTTTCTTCATGTTTCTTATACTAAAGAAGATTAGCAGAGGACGAGTCACTCACCTAGGGTCGATGGAGGGCTACTGGTGTTGAGGACCACGCGACGATGAAGACGATGAGAGGGCTACTGGTGTTGAGAAGATGAAGACGATGGAGATAAAGGGCTACTGGGAAGGGAACCAGGCGACGATGGAGGGCTACTGGGGCTGAGGACCAGGCGACGGCGGTGGCATTGACAACCTGAGACCACATCGATGATGGAGGGCGACTGGGCGGCTAGGGTTCAGACTTCAGATGGCGGCTAGGGTTCACTCATTGTGAGACTGAGAGTGAAATGAATCATGAATGAATGGGGGTCGGGGGAAAAAGGGGGTGGGGTGCTCCACGAGCGGGTCGGGTCGGGTTACATTTTTTAATTTTTTTAAAACAATAAAAACGGCGATGTTTAGCAGAACCGGCCGATCACCGGTCTGGTCCAACCGGCCAGTTTTCAGTCGGTTCACTGGTTTTCCAGCGGTTCTTTTTACTACGGTTTTTAAAGGAGGACCAGACCGTTTGCATCGCCGATTCGCAGTTAAACTGGTCGAACCGACCGGTCCGGTCCGATTTTTAGAACCTTGGAAATAACCAAATAAATAAATAAATAAGGAAGAGGTAACAAATATAAAATATAGAAATATAATTTGATAACTCTAGTAGTAATATATACTAGAATTACTATATCAATAGATATAATTAATATATTTAATAATATTATAATAAAGTATATAAGAGAGAGAATAGTATGAAAGAGATAGAAGAGTATAAGAGAAAGAATATTGTTTTATTGTTTGTACGAAGGTGAAACTACATTTCACTATTTATAGAGGTTACATGCTTATTTTTTCAAAATGATTGGCATCCTTAGGAACTCAGAATTCAGATAGTATTATTGACTCTCCTAGTGTAGTATGTTGATTCTTGAACACAGTCATTTTATGAGTCTTGGCTGTGGCCCTAAGCACTTTGTCTTCCAGTATTACCACCGGATACATAAATGCCACAGACACATAACTGGGTGAACCTTTTCAGATTGTGACTCAGCTTTGCTAGAGTCCCCAGTTAGTGGTGTCCAGAGTTCTTAAGCACACTCTTTTGCTTCGAATCACAACTTTAAGCACTCAGTCTCAAGCTTTTCGCTTGGACCTGCATGCCACAAGCATATGATTAGGGACAGCTTGATTTAGCCGCTTAGGCCTGGATTTTATTTCCTTAGGCCCTCCTATCCATTAATGATCAAAGCCTTGGACCCTTTTTACCCTTGCCTTTTGGTTTAAAGGGCTATTGGATTTTTCTGCTTGCTTTTTCTTTTTTTTCCGCCACTTTTCTCTTTTTTTTTCGCTTGAACTGCTTTTTCTTGCTTCAAGAATCAATTTCATGATTTTTCAGATCATCAATAATATTTTTCGTGTTCCTCATCCTTCCAGGAGCCAATATTCATCAAATTCAAAGTACCTATTATGCACTGTTCAAGCATTCATTCAAAGAACAAAAAGTATTGCCACCACATATAATTAATTATAATTTTTATTAT
>NC_029779.3:29313241-29313778 GCF_000817695.3 Arachis duranensis
CGTTAAACGCCCAAACGATGCATGTTTTGGGCGTTTAACGCCCAAATGCTGCTTCTCCTGGGCGTTCAACGCCCAGCTGATTCTTCTTTCTGGCGTTGAACGCCAGGAAGTCCTTCTTTACTGGGCGTTTTTCTAAACGCCCAGAATGCTAGCAGATTGGCGTTAAACGCCCAGAAGGTGCATCTTTCTGGCGTTTAACGCCCAGAAGATGCTCCTTTCTGGCGTTTAACGCCCAGAAGATGCTCCTTTCTGGCGTTTAACGCCCAGAAGGCTACCCTTACTGGCGTTAAACGCCTTAAAATCAAAATAGACATCCTAATTACTACTAAATATCTTCTAAGGTCAATTTCTAAAATAATACTATCACAGAGTTAAAGATGGAATTAGAACTTAACAACCTGTATTTTGGGAAGTGGATGTTCCTCTAGTCTGTGGGGTGCCTTCAAGAATTAATTCCTGACGCTTCAGCTCCCTTAAGTTCACATCCTTGCTCTTCCTGTTCTCTTAGGTGCCATGGTCTTAATGAGTTTTAGCTCA
>NC_029779.3:29318358-29318581 GCF_000817695.3 Arachis duranensis
AGAGATATTCATTCAATCTGATGTAGAACGGAGGTGGTTGTCAGGCACACGTTCATGAGTTGAGGAAGGTGATGAGTGTCATGGATCATCACCTTCTCCACAGTTAAGCGCGAATAAACATCTTAGATAAGAACAAGCGTGATTGAATGGAAAACAAAGGAATTGTATTAAATCATCGAGACGCTGCAGAGCTCCTCACCCCCAACAATGGAGTTTAGAGACT
>NC_029779.3:29318939-29320235 GCF_000817695.3 Arachis duranensis
ATGGAATAAAAGAGATGATATGTATGTTGATATTATTTATTTTATAAGAGTGGAATAAATAAAAATGGAATATAAAAAAAATTTTGAAAATATTTTGTGAAATTTTTTTTTTGAAAAATTTTGAAATTGAAATAAAAATTTCGAAAAAGTAGATTTAAAATTAGTTAGGAAAGATCTAAAAATTTTTTTTTTTTTGAATTTTATGATGAAAGAGAAAAACACATAAAAGACACAAGACTTAAAATTTTTAGATCTAATGCTCCTTATTTTCGAAAATTTTTGGAGGGAAAACACCAAGGAACACCAAACTTAAAAATGTTAAGATCAAGACACAAGAAAAACTCAAGAACACCTTGAAGATTCACAAGAACACCAAGAACAAAAGGAAGAACACCAAACTTAAAATTTTAAGAAAACCACAATGAATTTTCGAAAATTATATCAAAATTTATAAGAAGACACCAAACTTAAAGTTTGGCACAAGATTAAATCAAGAAAATTTATTTTTGAAAAAGATTTTCAAAAGAACTGGTGCCCACTCGTCAAGAATATAAACCAATATTCTACCCAAATGGGCAGAAAAGGTAACAATTGTTCTGAATGGGTATATTCTTTTTGAAAGATTAATGCTTTGGATTAGTATAAGAAAAACAAGAAAAGACACAGAACAAGAAAAACTCAAGATCAAACAAGAAAAATAAGCAAGAACAACTTGAAAATCAATGAAGAACAAAGACACAAGTCGAAAATTTTAAAGAAAAATATGAGACATGCAATTGACACCAAACTTAAAACAAGACACTAAAACTCACGAAAATTAGCAATAAATTAAGAAAAATAATTTTTGAAAAGAAATTTTTTTTTTTTGAAAAGAAACTATCGTATCAGGATTTGATGACTCTATGACAATAAAAATAAATTATTCCAAATCTAAGAAATAAAATAAGCCTTCAATTGTTCAAACTCAACAATCCCCGGCAACGGCGCCAAAAACTTGGTGCACGAATTTGTAATCCGTACAACTAAACTGCAAGTGCACTGGGTCGTCCAAGTAATACCTTACGTGAGTAAGGGTCGATCCCACAGAGATTATTGGTTTGAAGCAATCAATATTTATTTTATTAATCTTAGTCAGGATATCAATAGGATTATTTGGATTAAAAGTGGAATTATTGGAATTGATAAAAGAGGGAACAATGTTACTTTGATTTGCAGTACTGGAGAATATGTTGGAGTTTTGGAGATGCTTTATCCTTTGAATTTCTACTTTTCCTTGAGATCCTCTTCTCACACGCG
>NC_029779.3:29322338-29349451 GCF_000817695.3 Arachis duranensis
GTTATGACGTGTTTTGGGCGTTCAACTCCGGATAATGACGTTTTTCTGGCGTTTAACTCCAGACAGCAGCATGAACTTGGCGTTTAACGCCAAGTTACGTCGTCTATCCTCGCTCAAAGTATGGACTATTATATATTGCTGGAAAGCCCTGGATGTCTATTTTCCAACGCCGTTGAGAGCGCGCCAATTGGACTCCTGTAGCTCCAGAAAATCCATTTCGAGTGCAGGGAGGTCAGGATCCAACAGCATCAGCAGTCCTTTTTCAGCCTAAGTCAGATTTTTGCTCAGCTCCCTCAATTTCAGCCAGAAATTACCTGAAATCACAGAAAAACATACAAACTCATAGTAAAGTCCAGAAATATGATTTTTGCCTAAAAACTAATAATATTCTACTAAAAACTAACTGAAACATGCTAAAATCTACATGAAATTACCCCCAAAAAGCGTATAAAATATCCGCTCATCAATTGGCATGCTAAGAAGCCTTTGAAGTTCAAGAAGCAATGCACATGGCTTATGCAAGCAGGGTCTCTTTCTTTAACTGCTTTAAGATCATCCTTCACAGAATCCATGATTTCTTGGTCAGATTTCAAGATCCCAACAAAAAGATCAAAGAGTGTGCTACTTGGAAGGCTTGCACTGCTTAATCTGTTAGCGAGGTAATTGGCCAAAGCAGATTCCAATGAATCATGAGACAGAATTGAGGATTGGTAGTAACTATTCAGAATAGGTTCCTTATTTACATCAATTTCAGCCTCTTCCTTCATCTTCGGCCATAGATCCACAGCTTCATTTTCTTGAACTTCCTCAACAAAAGTAGGGGCAGTCTGAAGAGTTTTCACCTGGTACTTGCAAACACCATCAGTGAAATTGTTTTTGAAGATTTTTGACCCCTTGAATTATTTTTGACACCATCAGTTGCTTCTTGATTAATACTATTTTCCATAACTGAAATTAATAACACCCACAACACAATGAAATTAAAAACAGCCACAACACAATGAAAATTAACAGCATGAAAATTAACCATGTTCTTAACATAAAGCAGAGGAACGAAGAACGAAGAAGATGAACAGAGGAAGTTTACAGAAATTGAATAGAAATCGAAGTTCACAGAAAAAAGAACAGAAATCTAAGTTCACAGAGGAAGTTCACAGAGTATCAACTTCATGTTTCTTCATGTTTCTTATAATAAAGAAGATGAGCAGAGGACTAGTCACTCACCTGGGGTCGATGGAGGGCTATTGGTGTTGAGGACCACGCGACAATGAAGACGATGAGAGGGCTACTGGTGTTGAGAAGATGAAGACGATGGAGATGGAGGGCTACTGGGGAGGGAACCAGGTGATGATGGAGGGCTACTGGAGCTGAGGACCAGGCGACGGCGGTGGCGCTGACAACCTGAGACCGCGGCGATGATGGAGGGCAACTGGGCGGCTAGGGTTCAGACTTCAGAGGGCGGCTAGGGTTCACTCACTGTGAGACTGAGAGTGAGATGAATCATGAATGAATGGGGGTCGGGGGAAGAAGGGGGGTGGGGTGCTCCACGAGCGGGTCGGGTCGGGTTACATTTTTTAATTTTTTTTAAACAATAAAAACGGTGTCGTTTAGCAAAACCAGCCTGTCACTGGCCTGCCGATTTTTGGCCAGTTCACCGGTTTTCCAGCAGTTCTTCCTACTGCGGTTTTTAAAGGAGGACCGGACCGTTTGTATAGTCGGTTCGCAGTTAAACCGGTCGAACCGGCCGGTCCGGTTCGATTTTCAGAACCTTATTTTTTGCAAACCGCTGGATTGGATCGGAATTCGGATATACTTTTCACAACCGATGCAATCCAATCCAAACCGCACAATGTATTATAATATTATTATTTTATTATTATGTTTACAATTATACTTATAACATATTCAATTTGTTATACATTTTTATATTTTTCATGTATTATTATTATTTAATAGATATTTTATGTTCAAAATGTAATTTATTTCTTTATTTTAACTAACCTATAATTTTATTTCTATTGTTATATTATCGTTGATTTTTTAAGATATTGTTAAGACTTGTTATGTCATTGTTGGTTATTTGAAATTTGATGTTGAGACTTGTTATATATATTTAATTTTTTAATTTACAAAATCGCAAATCCAATCCAATCCAAACTGCTTGAAATTGGATCGGATCGGATCGGATTTTTTTAAAAATCATCCAATCCAAACCGCACCGCAAGTAAACATAGTGTTCGGATCGGATGAGTTTTTTACTCAAAATCGATCCAAACCGCACCGCGAACACCCCTAACTATTTTTTCAGTTGAATTACGATTGGACTGGTTGGATCCGTAAACCAGTGAATTAATAACTAAAGTGGTTTGATGATCGATTCGGTTCTCAGAACCTTGATTTTAAGTGGTTTAGTCTTTCACTCTTTCACTTTTTCTATTTTCCATTTTTTATTTAAAAATGAGCTACCAAAAACAAAAGTAGCCCATTTCACATTTTAAAACCCAAAAAATTCTGTCACAGAAGATCGCCCCTGATATTGGGCCTTGGTATAAAAGTCCAACGCTAATAAGGATAATTCCAAAATAAAGTAGTAAAAAATATGCTATATTATTTCCCCAACAGAATTTGTTTTTGGTGTCTACCCGACAGATTTAAATACAGAGATATCCAAGACCCAAAAAAAAAAAAAAAGAAATCACTCTCGATTAGGCTTTATTTCCCAGACATGTTAATAAAAAGGAAAATAAAATAACTATTCTAATTCATTCTTCTATGATTTACATGCACTCTGTTTTTGTTGTTTTTCCTTTTGACTCTCTTATTTGGTATACGGATACCTAAAAGCCTTGCAAGCCATTGTGGCTTCCCAGTGTGGAAAAGGTAACATCCTAAGAGCACTCCAACCACCACTCCACATGCATATCCCACTGCAACAAATTTCCAGCCAAATCCAAATGTTTCTTCATCCTCAAATGTCATAGATGATGAGGTATATCCGTTGTCATCATTGGCACCACTGCATGATTTTGACAAAGGGAGTCCACATAACATTGCATTTCCCACATAGGAGTCATTTTGAAATGTGTTGAATTGGCCACCTGTAGGTATAGTTCCCTCTAATTGATTTTGTGAAACATTTAAGACCGAGAGAAAATTCAAATTTATTAAGGCCAAAGGAATCTCTCCCCTGATCTGATTCCATGAGAGGTCCAGCCATTCCAAATTTCTCAAGTTACCCAAAGTTTGTGGGATGGTGCCAGTTATTCCATTATGTGAGAGATTGAGCCCTTTGAGAGAATCTAATTCTCCAATTACTTGTGGAATTTCACCCTCAAGTAAGTTATTTGACAAGTCTATAGTTGTAAAAGTCATCAATATTTTCACTAGTTCTACTGAGTGATCTTTCATGTTGACCACTATTGAAGCAAAATATGATCGATAGCCAGAATAATTGGCACTCATATATTGCAACCCAGTTTGAGTGTAATTGACATTCATCATTCCTTGAAAGTTCTTCAAGAATGATACTGGCAAGGACCCACTAAAATAGTTGTTGGAGACATCAAAAACTCTCAACTTTGGAAATGCATGTGCATCTGTAATGTTGGAGGAGTTACTGAAGGTACCATAAAATTTATTTGCTCGTAAAATGAGTACCTGTAGCTCTTGAAGCAATCCTAGCCAACTAGGAAATGTGTCCTCTATGCTATTTTCTCCAACGTCCAGAACTTGTAGTTTTGTGCAGTGGGCCAGAGACTTGGGTAACGGTCCCTCCAAGAGGTTGCCATTCAATTTTATAGTAAATAAAACATTACCTTTAGAGAAGCTTCCTGGTAAGGTTCCATAAAGGTTGTTCCTTTGCAAATCCAAAACTGTGAGAGAGGGTAAGGTTGCCAAACATTGTGGAATTGTTCCTGTCAAGTTGTTGTGAGACAAGTTGAGAATTTCAAGAGAGCTTGCATTGAATGTTTCACAGTCATTAGGAATGCTTCCACTCAAGTTGTTATTAGATAAATCAAGGAAGGTAAGATTAGCCAATCTGAAAAATCTATGGGGTATATTTCCCGTGAATTCATTAGAGCGCAGGTCTAGAAAACCAAGACTTGGATAAACCCCTAGTGCTTCTGTGATGTTTCCAGAGAAATGATTGTCATCAAGCCTTATTATAGTTAGTGTTGAACAATTTCTCAAGGACTTTGGAAAAATCCCCGAAAAGCTGTTGTTACTGACTGTCAAACCAGATAGCTTCATGCCACTGCACAAGTCAGGTGGCAGTAGTCCTGAGAAGTTGTTGTTAGAAAGATAAACAGTACTTAAATTAGGACTGTACTTCCCAAAATCTCTGGTGACGCTGCCTGACAAGTTGTTGGAGAACACAGAAAAGTATTCTAAAGCAGTTAGTTGAGCTATGCTGTTCGGCAACTCTCCCTCCAAATTATTACTGTTGGCATCAAAGAGTTCCAGTGACTTGAGGTTCCCTATTTCTCTGGGTATGGTTCCAGTGAGCTCATTCATGAAAAGATTCATCAGTTCAATGTTTGTAAGATTCGAAATTGTTGAGGGAATTGTACCAGAAAAATGGTTTTCAGAAAAGTCTAAATTTATCATTTCCCTCATGCTTCCAATCTCTTTAGGAATGGGACCAGAAAATTCATTGCCGTACAAAAAGAGGTACTCGATTTTCTTTAACAGACCAATTTCTGGGGGGACCTTTCCTGTCAACAAGTTTTGTTGGAGTTGCAGACTTATCAACTCAGTCCAATTAGAAATTAGTGAGGCAGAGAGTTGACCAGAAATGGAATTATATGATAATCCCAATTCAGAGAGCTTGGTCAAATTCGAGAACGAAATAGGCAAGGGACCTGCTAGATTATTGCTTGATAAGTCTACGTAGGTTAGATGAATGCATGAGCTAAGTTCCAAAGGGATTGAAGAGTTCAAAAAATTAATACTTAGATCAAGACGTCTTAGCTGCATGAGTTGGCCTAGGGATGATGGAATTTCCCCGCGGGCTGAAATGTTATGCAAATCCAGAATTTGAAGCCCAGCTATGAATCCTATTTCTTTGGGAATAGGACCAGTGAAGTTGTTGCCACCCATACGAAGCTCTTTGAGGTTTGAGAGCTTGGACAAGTTGGACGACAATGGTCCTTCCATCCCACAACCTGTGAGGTTCAGGTATTGAAGCTTGGCCAAATTGGTATACAATGATTCTGGTATTGTGCCATTAAAATAGTTGAAAGAGAGATCTAGAAAAGTCAAGTTGTGGCACTTCATTATGAAACTTGGGAATTCGGGAGTGAATGAATTGTAAGACAAGTCAAGGTATGTTAAGGAAGGCATGCATGAATAGTCAGACCAGTGAGTAGGAGATGCAAAGTAGTTTGCTCCAAAGTCAAGGTACCATACCTTTGGGAGACGTATGACCTGATTGGGAATAGCACCATTGAAACTGTTGTCGTAGAAGCTGAGATATTCGAGTTCCCTTAAATGTCCTATCTCATATGGCACTGTCCCTGAAAAGTTGTTGCTTCCAAAGTCCAAGAAAATGAGTTTGGAGAGGCTGCCAATTTGAGGTGGTATTGACCCAATAAAGCTGTTATCATTGAGGTCAAGGTGAGTCAGGTTTGGTAGGGAAGCAAAATCCAAGCCATGAAGGGTGCCACTGAGATCGAAACCAGAAAGGTATATCTCTGAGACACTTGTGTTTGTTGATTTGTCGCAAACAACGGCATCCCAACTACTGCAAAGGTTGTGAATATTGGAGAGGGACCATGAATTTAGAAAAGGAGTGTATAGCAGGCTGTTTTTCCATTTCACAAGGACTTCAGCTTCTGTTGTTGGAGAAGCTGTGATTTTCCGTGAAAGCAAGAACATCAATACTAACATTATATGAAAGAGAACATGATTGAGAACACAATGTGTTCTTTCAAAAGTTGCCATGTCTCACCGAATGACTTTTATGGCCTCTCTTTGTTTAAAGCTTTACTTTGAATGAGTTTAATGCTGGTTAGCTACTTAGCTTTGCTCTCTTATATTTACCATATAATCACCATTATTTATGTTAAGATTAAGACTAAGACTAGTCTCGGTAAGCTTATTTCTTTTCTGAACATATTAAAATAGCTATTTGGTATGGACCATTTGATCCCCACACGCGGTTTGTTATGTCAGTATTGGATCATAAATTCATAATTCTAAAATGATATTTAATTATATTATATAGTGTATTTTAATAAGGGTTATATTATTTAAAAATTAATTAGATAATATATAAATTATTGTTANCATAAGTTTTTTATATTAGACTTATACAAAATTACATCTTTATTTATTATTTTTATATTTATTTTAGTTGTCATATTTTGTCTTTTTATATGGTATTTTTTAGGTTGTAAATAATTTTAAAAAAATAAATGAATGAAAATAAGAAACACCAAAAATATAAGTTAGTTTTATAATTATGATATATTTGAATATACTTAAGGAGATGTGTTAAATTTGAATTTATTTGGGTTTAGAAAAAGGAATGAAAACGAAAAATACAAAAAATGTAAATGCAAAATTATGAATTAATTTTATAATAATGATATATTTGAAAGTATTTAGTAAAAAATGTGGTAAATTTAAATTTATTTGAAAGAATTTTTGTTAATTGGTACGAAAAATTAAGAAATAAATATAGTAGAGTCTTATCTAGCATGCAGAAATAGACCAAATAATATAATAATAAGAGTATTAACATGTTTAAATTGTAAAATTTTAATATTTAAAATTAAATTTTTTTATAATTATTATTATTATGACAAAAGTTACAGTACTTTATGTTTTAATTAAATAATAATTGATACAAATTTTTTTATTTTTTTATAAATATTTTACTAAAAAATGATCGATTGATTTTTGAATTTTATCAAGTAAGTAAAATTTTTTACATGACATCATTAAAAGAAAAAAATATGAATTAAATATAATATAAAAAAATTTAAATATCAACTTTTATACTATAAAAATAGAGATTCTTATTTTTTATTAAGAGAGGATCGCAAGTCTTAAATTACAGTAGTTATTTGCTTGACTTGGTCGTTTTATTTCGTGTTAATCAAGTAGCACTTTATATTTTTATCATGACCATATTTATTTACTTCTAGTGGATTGATTGGCGCCTCAATCCACATTTTTGTAAGCGGTAGTTAAATGAGAAATGAGGGTGACAGGTTTTTTATATACGTGGAACTCAAATTTATCTTCAATTTGTTTTAGAGATATCAAGAAGTGGTCACAAGTTTGAAAACGGAACACTAATTATAATTAGTAATTATTAATAAATAATAATAGGTATAGATTAATTTGTAAAATGGTATCGGACTCTTATGAAGCAAGAAATCAGTGAGGGACTAATGCAGAAGCTCCCTGTTAATACGCAAAAGCAGACAGAGAACAAAGAGAATGAAGAGTGAAGAGAATGCGGGAGATTGAGAGAACCCTGGAGCTGACTTTCATTGAGAAACGTCACACGTGTAATTCACTCTCCACAGTTTACACCATTACACAGGTATTTATATTAGTTAAATAATAAAAGAGTGGACGGATTTTATGATTTGTAATTATTAATTAATTTTATTAATATTTTTTAATATTTTTTTTAAATAATAAATGACTCAATACCACATCAGCAATATCTCTAACTAACTAATCCCTGTAATTAACCTAGGGCCAGCAGGACTGGATCGTTGGGTATACAAACTCTTCAATCGTATTAGGTTGAAAATTCAATCCGTAAAAAAAAATTTTCTTTAAGGGTTTTCATCACTCAACATCCATTACGCTAAAGTTACGTACTGTATGGTTGTGTTTGTTTTCGACTAACAAAAAGAAAAGACGCTCAAAATAGAATAGAATAAGATATTAATAGATAAAAATATAAAATTTTGTATTTTTGTATTCTATTTGGTGATAAATTAGAATAAATTATAAAAATTTATTTTATTTTTATTTTTTTATTTAAAAAATTTGAAATAAAAAATATAATTATAAAAAAATAACAAGAATAATAAAAGAAAACATAAAAAATAAGATGTGTCCTTTGTTAGTGTCTCCGTATCTTTCTTACTAGGATGGACACAAAATATAATAATTCAGTATTCTTGGATACATTGTCTCTGTTCATATCTCCTCTATCAAATACAATTTTGTATCTTTGTATCTCTGTATCTGTAAATAAATACAGCCTATAAAACTTTTTGAAAATGCTAACTAAGAAATTAATTTAATCTGTTTCAAAAAGTAATTTCTCCGATTTAAATATAAAATACAAATAACAAAATAAAATATAAAATTTCTTATAAAATTATTTATCGAAATAATTTTATTTAATAACTTAGTTATAGTAGTTTAAATATATTATATATTATTATTTATTGCGCTTAACCACTACAAGAAATATTGTTAAAATCGACGGCTAAGTCGTTGATAATATTAAGATTTGACGGTAAAATGAACGGTGGAGGTGGTCGCTATTAAACTTATCGATTTTTCAAAATTCTAATAAAATCGACGGTATTTCTGTCTATAATATGAGTTTGAGAATTTTACCTTCTTACTAAAATCGACGCCATTTCTGTCGATATTTGATTCAATACAATCGACAATATTTTTATCTATAATATACTTAATAAAATCAACAACGTTGTTGTCAATATTTGATTCAATAAAATTGACACAATTACCGTCGATTTAATTATTTAGATACCAACAAATTCTTTGTTTATATTTTATTTTTTTCTATTTTAAATTTAAAAAGTGACAACTCTACCATCGATTTTAATAGTATATATATTTTAATTATTTTTTATTTAAAAAATAGTAAACAATTAATGCAAATAAATTTTTAAATATAGAAATAAAATTTATACCGAATATTTGATAACAAGACAAATAAATTTTTAAATATTCGATAATGAGTTTAGGGTTGTCAAACGGGTAGCCTAGTCCATTTAGGCCTGGCCCATTAAGCACGTGGGTTAAATGGGCTGGCCCATTTAAACCTGCTTTATTTGCGAGCTAAAATTTTTTAACCCGAACCGTTTATGGTCAGTCCAATGGGTTAAACGGGTAAGCCCGTTTATCATTTAATTTTATTTTTTGATAAATATTTTGACAAAAAATACCATTTTTATGTCAAAAACCTCTAAAAGATTTCTTTTTTTTTAGTTGGTGGGTCGGGTTTTCGGATCGAATCGAGATAAATATCGGCTAAAAGTACTGCTTTTTTTGAAAAAAATGTAAAAAAAAATAAACGGACCACCCATTTAGCCTGCGGGCTAGCCCATTTAACCCGTCATTTTTTTCGGGTTAATCGGGCTCAACCCGTTTAGCCCAAAATTTAAACGAGTTTAATTTTAGAGACAAAGTCCACCCATTTAAATGGGTAAACGGGCTGGCCCGATAGGTTTAACCCATTTTGACAGCCCTAAATGAGTTTACAAACTTATCAAAATAATAAATAATCCTCTAACATAAAGACTCAAGACAAGATAAATAACTAAATTTAGATTTATATTCGTTTAAATTGCAATCCATTAATATTACAAAATATTCAAAGTAAAGTAAAGTAAATAACCTACTCATACTCGTCTAAATAATCATCAAGATCGTCAGAATCATCCTCCCTTTGAGAATTCTATGGTTGTCCTAGTCGCTGCAGAATAAGTGGGAGTTTTCTACTTGGGGCTGGGACTGGGGGTGGAGCTGTGCTTTTCAGAGAGTTTGGAAAAGTAAGAGGAGGTGGGGAAACACGTGATCCAGAACTATTAGGACCTATGGCCCTCACATACTCAGTCAAGCTGCTCAATTGATGACTAAATTGATCCATCTGTGAGTTATTGATGTTGAGATCCTCATGCAAGGATTCAAGAGTCTGTTGCCACTCTCTTTTCTTCCTTTGGTAGCGGTCTTCAAGCTCTCTATATTTAGCGGCATGTTGTTCAACTTTCCTTTTGAGTACTGTGATTCGTTCGCTAAGATCCAAAACATCAGTACTGGTAGTCGTGGTCCATCAACTCGAGGTTGCATCATGGAAGAGTCCCTTACCTCACCCATGCCAAATACCCTACCTTTTCGTTTTTCACCCACTGTCTCAATCTATATACTTTTCGCAGAGACATGTAGTGGATCAGTTACACCAGCCTCTATAGCAGTCTACTGTTCTTGCTCAGCTTGAAACATACGCTCTTGAAATATATCTTACAATGAGAAGAAATAATTGATAAACTATTATAAGTACTATTAATGCAAAAGCTAAGAGAATATGTAAAAAAAATAAGTTCAACATTACAATGAAAGTAAGTTATCTTTGTCTTTCGAAAATGTTCATCAACTCATTGAGTCCTATTCTCTTTACGAGTATGAATGTACTCAAAAAATTCATTCATACGTGATAGTTTTTCAAATAAATGATTCTATATAATATAATCAAATTATCAACAAATAAGTGTATATAAACGTCCCAGGTTCAATCATCCCCACAAATTACTTGATTTTATACTCACTCAATACATCATGGGTTAAAAGAAATTGCAAGCTAACATAATAAAAATATATCAATTATTGATGGTTAATTATGAAGTTGCCTTTTTCTTTTTTTAATTTTTTGTTTGACTTTTCACTTTAGATACTACATATGTGCACAGGTATAATAATTGACCATTTATGATTATATAATATGTACATGATTTCCATTTCAGTTTTGACATCACCACACATAACAAAGTCATCCCAATTATATGTGAACTTTTTTAATCAATTGGAATAATAAACTATAATTCTCTTATTCAGCAAGTGTTAAAACAATTTTTATAAGTAGGTTAACATGTTCAATAATAAGTTCAACAACAAAAACATGTACAATACACACAGATGGAATTGCTCAGAGAGTGGATAAACTATGGCTTCATCATTGAGCTTAATACCATTAGACTTTACTCAATCAACAAGTACTTCAATCAATCTTTAATTCTATTGTATGAAGGTTCAATCCAATATTGGAAATAAGAACCAATGATCCACAATAAAAGGCCACACTCAGGCCACACAGTTCAATCCAATATTGGAAATAAGAACCAATGGTTCACAATAAGAACCTTTTTTCACTAATTATTAACTACTTGTTTAATTCTTAATGCATAAGCACTAGTTGGATTATTGTAATACACACTGAATTCATCTTATTACTAAGTTATATATATATATATATATATATATTATATAAGTATTTATCTCTTTTGATCTGATTATTGTTAAATTTAGGAGTTCCAAACACTACAAATTCTGCAGGTACAAAGCAATAATAAGGTAGAGTACTAAGAAATTTCACTACATTCAAAGTCATGACCTTATTGCATGCGAAAACCATTAAGAACCAGTTTTTTTATACTTGCTATTATTTGTCTATACTTTGGAATTATCTATCTATTTGGATTTCGGCAACGACTATTTATATATGATAAACAATCATAAAAAGTGATAATATGTCCATTCAGAGGAATAGAACATTTCATCATAAGATCAATTGCAGCAAATTTTAGAACTCACAGCCCAAAAGAATAATATTACATTGAAATAAATGCCACTGTGAAGATAAAAAAAAGTGTTTAGTATATAAATATGAAAAAGTCTAAAGCAAGCATTTTCATTGAAATTTGACCAACATTTAACTATTAAAAAAAATAAATAATTCTATACTATTAGATGTCATCTCACACTATTAAAAATATTGATGATGGCTAATTAATGGCTACACATCACAAATTCTGCTGCCCCTAACACTCCTCTATAAAAATTACATTGAAATAAATGTGAGGAATTTACTTGTTTTGTTTAAATGATATTATGTATGATTTACATGTATTGCTAATTATGTTTTTTTTTTTCCTTATGTTTTATTTGTTGAAGGTTGTAGAAGGCTTAGAGAAGGGGTTGAATCTATAACATTTTTTTACTTTAATGAAATAACTCTTTAATTTTAAACTTTTAATCTGAATCTGTTTGAACTCAACAGCGAAAAATTTATAAAAATTTACAAGACAATTTGATTTTGTCTCATAACTTTCAGAAAATTGAACAGAGAAGGGAGGAGAGCAGTTGACACCATCATGTATCCTGGTTCAGTTGCCTTATGCAATGCAACCTACATCTAGTCTCCACCACAGTAGAATTTCCACTATAGTTAAAGTATTACATACACTAATTTCAAAGGATTGACACAATCATTTCTCTCTCAAGTTCTATCCTAACTTGACTTGGTTATGCTAATACCTAACTTTTCACTCTTAGTGCTAATCCAACTAAAAAAAGGTACCTCTCAAGTATAGGATACAAGACAATATAAACAACCTAAAGAAATCTAAAATCACTCTAGACTTTTTTCTCAAGTATATCACTTAACATTTTGTCACTCTTTAGCTTTTTTTTTCTTAAGTTCTCTCTTTCAGCCTTTTACCACTCAAGAAATTACAGAAAGATATACATTGAAAACGAAATACAAATTGTAAAACATGAAGGAAATTAATGCCTCAATAGCCTCTATTGCTATAAGTTGAACCGAATTGTTCTAACACTGATTGAGTTCTTCATATTGGTGGAATGCTTCTTTCTCTAGAAAACATTGTCCAACATGTTGAACTCTTCAAAGATTTGCTCCTTAGAACAAAAACTCAAAACTCTGGTTCTTTCTCATTGTCTTCAAAAATTGAAAATCTTTCTTTTGTATCTCCTTGCATATTGCTGAGTTGCTTTCTTTCAGAGTCAACTCCTTGAGCTGTGTACTACCAACTTAGCCTTTCACTATCTTCCATTAATTCGTTCAATGGTAAATCCAGATCTAAACCCTTGAGCTTGAGCTTCGTCTCCAAGAAACAATTTTGGCCATTGATTTACAACAGTAATGATCAGAAATCACTTTCTCCATTTATCTCAAATTGGAGTAGCAGAGAATTGGAGGAGTGAAAAAAGTAAATTACATGTAAATGAAAATAAATCACTTTTAACTTCTGACTTAACTTGAAATTGTTTGATTTAGGTGATTAGACATTTACCTTTTGGATTAAGCTTTCTCTTTCTTTCTTCTCTGATGAAATGAGCAAGGAACGAAGCTTTTTCTCTCTTGCCTGAATCTGACCGAAAGAAAAAGTGAACGTTGGCCTTGGAGGGTACCACCATGGAGGGATCAGCTTGGGTGAGCAATTTGGGTTTGTGTTTGCTTCTTTTTATTCAGCCCAATTGTTTTCTTTGCATTATTTTTTGTGGACTTCGTTGGTTAGAAAGACCCACTATCAATTATTTTGATTTCTTGCATTTGGACTGTTGTTTATTTTAATTTTGACCTGCATCACCTTATCAAACATAATTAAAAACTAATTGAATGATTAACCTAATAAAATAATATTTATCATCATCAATTATAATTAATTAATTTCTTAATATTTTCAAAACAAAAATCTAAAATAAGTAGATTTGTAAAATTAGAAAGTAAAAAATTAATCTATATAAATTTTGTAATTTCAATACATGTAAGATTTATTATTTTGATTTTACCTTGAGTAGTGTTTTATTTTATTTTATTATTAACTTTTTTTAATTTTAAAAGCGAGCAAAATTTTATTAAATAATTTATTATGTATAAAAATTAATTAATAACAGACAAAAACCAAATCCTTCTCCACTCCCACACTAAGGGACCTATTATCATTGAGGTCAAGGAGAGTGAAGTTTGGTAGGGAAGCAAAATCCAAGCCATGAAGGGTGCCACTAAGATTGAGACCAGATAGGCATATCCGTGAGACAGTTTTGTTTGTTGTTTTGTCACAAACAATGGCATCCCAACTGCTACAAAGGTTGTGAATGTTGGAGGGGGACCATGAATTGAGTAAAGGAGTGTATAGTAGGCTGTTTTTCCATTTCACAAGGGCTTGAGCTTCTGTTGTTGGCGAAGCTGTGATTTTCAAAGAAAGCAAGAATATCACTGCTATTATTATACGAGAGAGAACGCGATTCAGAACACAGTGATCTCTCTCGAAAGTTGCCATGTCTCTCCGAAGCACTTGTAATGTTAGTACGTTAGCTTTGCTCCCTATCTTTTATGGAGACACGACAGTTACACTTTCTTAGCTTGCAGGTTGCAGCACATTTATATGCTTTACTTGGTCCCTTATTCTTCTAGAATCAAGTATAACACATTTTACACACCCAAGGTTGACGGGTATTTTATATTTGTAGAACTCAAACTTTTCTTCCATTTGGTTTAGAGAAATCGGCAAGTGGTTAAAAAAATTGAAAATTCAATACTCATTATAATTATTAATTATTAATAAATAATAATAGGTATAGATAAATTTGTAAAATGGTCCTAGACTCTTATGAAGCAAGAATGCAGTGAGAGGCTAATGCAGATGCAGATATCTATGCAAGTCACAAAAAATTGTAGCAATAATTTACAAACCACACATAAAGCTTTTATGTATTTAGATATAACACTTCCAATTTAGGGCCCTAATTAGAAAAATCAAGAGTATAAAGTACACATTAACCCCCTTCCTTACACATCCTACAATATCTATACATCAAATCTTGAATCTATCACCAAACTGCTACCAAATTACTCACTACCAGAACCACCCTCCACACTAAAAATAAAGGATACAACACAAGTCACCTAAGAGTTCACTAATAGCATCACATGTTGGAGGGAACATGTGGAAACAGTTACAATATGGGAGAGTACATATTAATTTTGAGGTGCTCTTCACTAACTTAGCATTATCAGATATGAGATACGGGACAGTTAGAAGTTAACACCACCAGAAAACTTTGGATCGGATTGGAATGGATTGGATTTGATGTTAGTCATTGCAAGCATAGCGCATATCATACTTGCTCTCAACACATCCATGCCAAGAAACCATACGTAGCTCCTGGTGGGTGGTTCATTGCAAACTACTAGGCCTACCAGTTGCCGGAATCTGGGTAGCTTGCGGAAAAGATTGATATGCCATCATGTTCTTGTCACCTGCATTCGATGAAGACGCATTTCCCTTCACCGTTTGGTCCAAAAGCCGAACCAGCGACATAAATATTTCCATCCTTGTTATGTCCCTATTCGCCTGCAAAACTTGACAAGTTAACTAACTAACTAGCACCATATATGAGCATTGAAAAGCATGCACACACTCTTAAAACATTACCTCAACGGCGAAACGAGCCCAGATTTTGTCATTTCTTGCTTCCATTACCCCCTTTAGTATAGTTAAGCCTAATCCTCTGATTAAATCAGCTATTTCCAGAAAGAAACCTCGTTCCTCGCAAAGCATCTATTGGAATAACCAAGAAAAGTGATGAGAGAGGTGATAAAGGAATATGCAAAAGAACTTGGTAAAGCATTGCAAAATACCTCCACTAGCATCTGACGAGGATGGTTCAGATCCTCAACTATAATAGGGCAAACCATTGATTGTGAGCCAACCTCGTATGCCCATGTAGCCCCTCCCTCAAAGTTGTCTTTCAAAAGCAGTCCACCTTCCTTGCTGATAATCTGCACATTCAAGAAAGAAAGAACATGGGTTGTTTCCCCTTATTCTTCAAATGAAAAAGCTATCATCTACATATTCTTTTGATAGTCCTTTATAGCATAAATGATGCAAAACCAAAAAATTCTATTTGAATAAAAGGTTTGATTGGTACAATAGTGAACATTGTCCCTTACCTTTGAATCCCCAGTTTGTTTCAGCTTGTCAGCATGCTTTGTCACACTCTGCAAAAAAAGCATATGCTTGATGGTACGTTCCAGAAGTGCATCTATGCTACACTGTTAAATCATCACAAGAGACCAAGGAGAAAAATATTCAGTGTTGTTACATACAAAATCATTCATGAACCAAAATATTAGAGTTATAAAAGAGATATGCTGGAATCAAGTATATGAGCAAAAAGAAGTCAATACCTTTGCTCCATTTGGCACAATTTCCCGTAACTCTTTTACACGATCTTGAATCATTTGGCGATCCTTAGGTCGAGGCCTAGGATTCTCTCCCGGTTTAAGCCTTTTGCGATTCGATTTGCAAACTTCATCAGGTCGCTTGGAGTATCCAGTCGAAACACTATTTTCAAGCTTAAGCTTGCTACTATTTTCAACCCATGAACTAAGTTGGGACCCAAACATAGAAGAAGTTTGGGAACACTTTCCACCGTCGTCCTTAATACATCCAGACCTCATGGAATTTTCAACAGCACCTGTTTTACCCTCACTCTTAGGAATACCAAACATCCCACCCTGGATATGATCAGGCATAGCCGGCTTGTAGGCACGAGAGGGAACTGAACAGGTACTACTTGTCAAAGTTGTCCTGCAAGACATGTCATCAGAATTCTGTTTCATGACAGATTTGGTCTTTGAAACCACAGCATCCAAGAGGTGGTCTGTGCCTGTCCCAGAAAAAATGTCACTCTCTGATATTGCTTCACTTGCAGAGTAATAATCAGAGTTCATACCCTGCATATTCATACATGTTGGCTTTTTATCCATATTTTCTGTATTAGATTCAGATCCAACAGCAAACAACTTATCCCAGTTTCCACTCAGAAGTTGGTTTTTGAAATCTGCTCCTAGAATATCAAACAGATCATCACCTGATGACGGTTGAGCACAAACTTGTTCTTGTTTAACATTCTTCACCATAGATCGACCAGTAACATGTTTATTAACACAATCTTGGACAAAATCAGGGCTTTGACCTCCGGTAGTCACAGGCTTTGAAGGTAAAGCGTCATGAACATCCTTCACATCTACAGAGAGAAGCTTCTGATCAGAACCTTCCGTAGGCACAGTAAAGGAACCTGAATGACTGAAAAAATTAGCCAGAGAACAACCACCTGCTTCACTTGAACCATCACTTTTAACTCCAAACCCACCGCCTTGTGCTCCGGATAAATCACCAACGGACACATCTGGAGTTCTTAAACCAGAATCAGTAACAAGACTTGTCCTCAAAAGACTACTCACCCCACCATGTATTGGTATTCCAGCAAGTAATGAAGCACTGCTAGAACTTTGATTGTGACCAAGTATATGGCCTCCATCTGTCTTTAGTAGAGACATGTTTAATGTACTTGATGCATTTATACTAGGATTACTGTGACCTTGATTCCCAAGGACTGACATCATTTGTTGCTCCATATATTTTAGATTGCAATCGCTTGGAACTGATTGACCGAAACTGGATAAGCCATTGAATGCAGATCTTGCATTATATGAAACAGAAGGCTGCTGTAGGCATGAACCTCTGCTTGAGGGTATCACTTCAGCCTCCACAACCCTATTCTCACTTTGGCCAGCAAAGTTTGTTTTAATCAATGTAGTAGCATTTGGTTGGCAATAACCATTTGATATCTGGCTCAGGTTATTAGTTTTGGGAGTCAATACTGAACCTTGGAAGTTATTCATTTCTCCCCTTATAGGACAGAGTGTTTGAACAGTTGGCCTTGAAACATGAGATGGGTTACTTTGCTCATTTGAACCATTAGATACTGATGGAATGCAATGTGAGGGAATTGCAGGTGGTTTGACAGAGACAGGCAAGCCACCAGTAGCAAGTGCTCTTCCAATGGAAGGACTTCCTGAATAATCTTCCGATAGAAGGGCACCGGGAATGCATCCAAGTTGCAAGATCAAGCTCTTTACATCATTTACAAACCCAATATTCTCCATTATCTGTAGCAGTAGATATTGCTGAATTAATTGCAGAAGAACGTCGAAAGAGAATGTAAAGCATCAAAAACAATTACAATGGCGCATTCACACTAGATAAGAGGGCATTGCTAGCTTATTCAACTCATAACATGCAGCTTTCAAGAATGGCTATCCAAGATTTATGCAATCCATCATATTCATGTAATCCTGTGCTGAGTATGTGACATATACACATGTAAGCTAACAGAGGCTACTCACTCTTGATCGAAATATTATATTACAATGTGAGATACTCTGACCTAGCATGATAATTTTGGGGATATTGTATCACATTATATCTCTTCAGAACTACAAACATAAGAAAAGGACTTACTGGCAAGAAAGATCCAAGTTGAACAACCCCATGGGGAAGCACAGGAATCACTGCAACAGTCTGCATAGACAAGAAAACAAGGTATCATAATATAGCAACATGAACTCTACAAAAAAATGTGGAGCATAAAGAAGATCACAAACCTGCATTCCAGCTGAAAGTTGGTGATGCATCTCAGCATATACCTAAGAAGAGTGCACCAAAATAAGAAATCAAAACGAAACTCATGAATTACAGCCCTATATAATGCATATTACACAATTTCCAGAAACTAAATTAAATTGAGAGAGCATAAACAGGAGTGCAAGCTTAAAAAATATTGTTCACAAAACTTCAACTGAACCACAACATCTGCAATATACAGCAAAAACTAGTCAAGCATTCTTAGCAAGAGAAGATCAAATTACCTCAGGTGGATATGCATCTCTACTGAAATTGTTGAAAAGAATCCACTGATGGTTGCCAGTAAATGCAGCACGTCCAATTATTCTGAGTTCACAACAAAATGAAGCACATGAGTCACTACAAATTTTCTCCTAGGATCCTGAATCCCCAATAAATATTCAAAAAATAGAGAGAACAGGAAAGCACCTACCCTTCACCTGCGATATTGACTGAATTATTCACTGTCATTTTGTTAATCAAAGAACAAACTCTGTCCTCCTCTTGGATCCCCATCTGAGACGAGTGAGACTCAGAAGAAAACCAGCTTCCTTCTCCATTCCCAAAATTTGGTTGTGGGAAAGAACATGGCAATGGTTCATAATAACATTCTTCCCAGATCAATAGTCTGCCATATGAAACTACAATCAGTTAACTCAAATAAAGTAACTAAAATACTTTCATATGTTCAGTTATATGTATAAGGTTAAAAGCAATGATGCATCATAAGTTGCAAGGATGACAAAGATAGATCATATTTTGGCTCATTACCAAAGCAAGCTATTTTGCAGATTCGCTCTCAGAATCACAAACAGATCAAATACAGTAGGTAGTGCGCCTCTGGCAAAATCTAGGGCAAATAAACTTCAATTTTCTTTTCTCTTTAACTAAGATTCTCAAGGACAAATCAGAAACAATCAAAGCACTAAGCTCCAAAATAGTAAGAATGAGTATAAAAGTGAACAGAATAAGAATAGAATCAAATACAAAGAAGCAGTAAATGTAATGAGTAATGACCAACAAAATGAGAGCCTAACATCTCAATAATATCTAGGAATCAAGGCAACCCCTAAAATGGAATATATTATCATAATTTCTTATGAGATCCACCCATATGATTAGAGAATATTGAACGAAAGAATTTTCAATGAATCAGCTAAATAATTTACTCTCAGGTTGCATTATCCAGGTTTTAGAAAGAAAACAAAAATCTCAAATTTATCATTAAAAGAAATAAAGGGCACACGCACAAATCAGCAGCATAAACTCGAAAGTAAAAGTAAGGGTGTAAAACACTATTAGCTTTTCTTAAAATTACTCATAAACCGAAGTAGCAGCCAAAAAATCATGCTTTGATGGATTTAGAAACCACAAAAAACAACAAACAAAATAAAGCAAAATGATTTCACTTCTTTTTTGTTCTTTTCATTTCTCTGCAAAAATCAACCAGGTACTTACTTTGAATTGTTGCATCCGATCTTCCAGAACACAGCATAAGACCACTGATTCCGACCGCACAGAGTCTTTAAAGCTTCTTTCAGCAAAAACCCCATCTTTCTTCCAACGGGGTATTCTCAAAACCACACAAAAAAGACCTTTTTTTTTCTTCCTGTGACCTTAAAGGATGAACAACAACAACAGCAGCATGCACCAACAGAAGATAAGAAACAGAAAATAGTAGAAACCTTCAAATCCGATGAGCATGCATTTTCCGGTGAGTGTTGCAAAAAAGTCCTAACTACCACGGCATGATCCTCTTCCCGCCTGTTTAGTCCTCAATCCACCACTTCTCTTTCGCTGCGGATCCAAGTTCCCGGCGATGAGTTTCCGGCAGGCCATCCTCCGGAAGAGGAAGACGTACGAGAGAGAGAGAGAGAGAGAGAGAGAGAGAGAGAGAGAGAGCAAAGCAAAGGAGTTAGCTTTTGAAGTTGGGTTCACACTATGCCACGAGCTTCAAGGTTGTAGAGAGCAACGATCTTGTCCATTATTGAGGGAATGGGAAACGATGAAGATAGAAAAAGAAGAGAATTTTGAAGTGGGGAAGTGATGGCGTTGGGGTGTGTGAGGTCTTAGCTTGTTGAAGAGAGAGAGAGAGAGAGGAAAAGGGTTCAGGTTCTGAGGGCTGCGCTCTGTGGTTGTGGTGTGTGGGTGACAGTGGAAACTGTGAAATATTATTCCCACTTGTTCTGGCTTTCCATTTGTGAGAAAATAAATGGAAGTGTTTTAAAGTGGAAGGGGTTTCACAAAGAGGAACGCTTTTGACGAGAATTACATGCAGAGCCACCAGAGAGAGAGAGAGACAGAGCTTGCTTTTGTCGGGTTCTGAAACAGTGTCGGGAGTAGTCAGAGAGAGGGAAAATGTTTGGTTTTGTTTGTTTTGTTTTGTTTGGGTTCGGTGAGTGAGTATTGTCTGAGAGAGAGAGAGAAGAAGAGGAAGAAGATAGGAGAGAGAAATGAGTGTGTGAGTGTAAAGCTTGGGACTCGGGAGAGAGAGAGAGAGAGAGAGTGCGGATTACTATCATGCTCACGTCACCTTAAGTTTTTGTGAACTAACATGAAATGCAATGTTTTCTTACTCTTATAAAAATTGTCAAATAAAATTGAATTAAGTGTCAATAATTTTATCAACTATTTTAATAATTAGATATGCTTTCTATTTGTTTCATAATTTCTTTTATTATCAAGTAAGTTTATCATTTAATCTAAGAATAAAAAAATAGAAGACAAAATAAATAATAAAAGAAAAAGAGAAAATATAAAAAATAATTTTTTAGTTACTTAACATTAACTATTTTTTAAATATAAATTTTTATTTTTTAGATTCTAAAATCAAATATAAATCTAAATTTTTTTTTGCAATTAGAACAAAATAAACATAAGATGAAACAAAATGAGAGATGCAGGACATTGAGATCAAAATAAATAAGATAATTATACATAATTTTTATGTATTATTTAGGATATTTTTAAATTTTAATGGAAATATTTGTCTCACCACTATCTTAGTAATATGTTTTTATTTAAAATTTTAGATAAATAAAATAATTTAAAAATTTTGATTAATATTGATTACAAAATTAACTTTTTTATCATTATTCAAAAAATGATATTCTTAATTTTTTTTTTCCAAAATTTAGTCTGTACTCATCCACGGTTTTATTAGCTAATTGTAGGTTAAAAAAATAATTTCTTAACAAAAATAATGTAACAAAATTGTTTGCCGCAAAAGTTAGAGTGGTTAGTTTTGTAGACAAATTTTAAAAAATAAATAAATAAATAAGCACATATAAATTTTATTTAATGTGTATTTATATTTCAATATATATTTTAATGTACATGTCTGTTCATTAGACATATAGTGAAAAACTTGAGTTAAATTATATTTTTAAATGGTAAGTATTTTAAGTTGATATAAGCTTAAAACAAATAACCAACAATAATTGATACGTTCATGTTAAAATATGTAGAAACTTCACGCATGTGGATCAATGTATGAAGAAAAATTTGGGTATGCTTTTGTGATATTTGTGGCTGGTAAGAACTCCAAAGACATACTTACAGAATTAAATGTTAGAAATAAATTTCTAGCATAGAAAGTGAATTACAGAGACACAGTATGATTTACAAAAAAGACTTTGAACTGGTTAATTTTATTATGATGCAGACGCGATTTAGAAACACGCATGTTGTTGAGTTGGATATTGCTTCAAAAGAGGAACTAAAGTATATAGAACGTTCTATTACAGAACTTCTTTCCAAGAAATCCATCCAAACTACCAACGAAGGATATGGTAAATGTTAATTTTGTTTTGTTTAGGAATAAAGAGTGCTTACGATTTTAACGTATTTTTTTCTAATTACTAGCTAATGACCTGGGAGTTATCATTTTCTTTTAAGTAGAGTTAAGTTGTTGTTTGTATGTTCATATTTTCAGTGTCAGCTGAATATTCAGGCGAAATAGTTGATGACACTCTAGATGAGGCAGACACTGATTCAGAAGATGATTTAGATGATATCTCCTCCGGTGGATATGACACCTCCAGACATGTTGAGCTCAATAAGGTTCCAAAAGAATATAATGAAACTTTATACACCCAACATAGAGAAGATGACGTATATGCTAAAAAAATGGGTTTCGATATGAACAAAAAGCCATGATTTGGAGATGACTTATCAAATCCTTTATCCCGTGACTGCAGTAGATTCATGATAGAATTTTTCTGGCCAGACGAATACGATGTTGAACAGAAATTTTGACTCAATACTTATTTAATTTGTCTATTTCAAGAATTCTGATTGTTAAGTTCTACTGAACTTTGTTTTTACTTTATAAATTCAGAGTTTGGCTTATTAATTTTTTTCAATTTATGCTTGAATACAAATCAAAATGCGCTAATACTACACGAGAAAAGCCCAAACGTAAATTTGTGCACATTATTATGTCATAAATATTTTTTAATTCATGAATTATTTTTTACGTAATACAAAATACAAATTGTATCTAATGCATTTACTTACCATGTTTGAAATATGTTTTTCAAAAAAAATTAGCAGAACTCGAGTAGACTTAACAAGACAATTTTTAAACAAAAATTTCAAGTTAAAAATATATTGCAGCGGTTAGGAGAAAACCGTTGCAAAAAGCTCATCAAACATATTTGTCTAGTCGACATTTTGCGGCGGTTAAAAAAAATTGTTGCAAAATATTACGTTTTTAGTAGTATCTTTCAAATTCGTTGTATTAACCGCTGCCAGATTTTATTTAGCAGCGGATTCTAAAAATCGCTGCTAACGGCCGAACTTCTTGTAATGATATTTTAATTATGTTGGTGGCTGATTTTAGTATACACGTAACATTGTAGATATTTATATATCATTATAATAATGTATTTTTGACCCTTGTTAAGGGAGTGATTGTGTGTTGATGAATGATAGGACAGGGTAGGAGAAGGGTGAAGAAGTTTTGATTGTGTAGTTTGTATAGAAGTTGGATACTTATTATTAGACATGATTGATCACTGAGGTGGGAAAATCATTATGTGCAAAGGACAGTCCTTATTTCTCATCACTGCTCCTATCTATTAACAATAAACAAGAATGAACAATGTTTTGTGTTTTAATGTTCAATTCCATTATTAATTACGTAACCCCCTATATAATTATGATGCATGTTAGCTGAATTTTGGACACTTCAACTTATTGCTAAAAACTCTTTCATTAGTATCAAAGTTTGATGATGGCAATCATGGAGTCTTATTGATAGTAATTATGCTTTAGACCAATGATTACTGCTACAAACAAACATTGCCAATTAAATTACTGGATAATATGGATATATATAGTGTTTTGGGAGTACGATTACATTTACTGTTTTGGACTTATGTGATAAGTAATTAATATTTTGGAATATTCGTTATTTTAATTATATTATGTATATATAAAATTATTGTTAAATTAATTATTTATATAAAATATATGTTAGAATATAAACTATATATTAAAAATAACATATAAATATATAAACAATTGTAGTGAGATTACTGGTTTTATGATAAAGTAAAAAGTTTTACTGATTTGATGATAGTTGTTTTGAATATTCATTTTAGAAAAAAAAAATAGTAATGTTTTTAAGTAACTGTTAGTTAATAACTTATGATCATGATTTACTGAACCCATAATTTAAGCGTGCTATAATCATCATTTGTGATTTGCCTGAAATTTATTAGGTAACCTTATCATAAATTACTATTTATTTTGTTCATCATTTTTATTTAATATTACCACATTTTAACACAAATCCTATATTAATGTATCTAAATATTTATATTTAAAAAAAAAAAGTAAAACAAGCAATGCAAATGTAAAGGCGGCAGCTTGACACTGATGTAAGCATCTTCAAACAAAAACATATATAAATTAAAATCATATAATCTAATTACTAATAATGCTTCTTGGGTCAACTTGAAAGATAAGTTATGCCCTAGATTTCTCTATATATGTATATAGATAAAGACCACCATCATCTTCAAGTGTTACAATCAAAGGACCACCTCATTCCTGAGCAGTAGGAAAAATTGAAAATCAATTGGACCACTTATTATTAAGGGATCAAGAAGGAAATACAACTAAGACTTAAAAAGAAAAAGGTAACAAGTAGAAAAGAAAGTCTTATATTAAGGCTATTGCATTGATAGCTAATATTTGAGTTTTTTATTATTATTATTTCAATAATCAAATTGGAAAAGAATTCAAATTTGATGAATTTGTGGAAATTTGAATGGGACAATACAGGTTATATCTAGCATCAAGATTCTGAGAACCAAATCATAATGGTCACTTAAATAATCTTGAAAGTAACCAAACTCAATAAGCAGCCTCCATTTTCCCCCTCCACTAAAAGTGTTAATTATATTGCTATTGAAAATTCAAATGGAAACATAACTTCGTTATGAATAAATACACTTCTAATCTGAAATATCCACCTTAGGCTAAATATATACAATAATTTTCCTGTTCTTACCTCCTTTATTCTTATTATTTTCTACTTTACTTTTTGTGGGGCTCAAAAAGACATGGGAGTAAAAGAGGGTAAAAGAAAAAATAGAAAAAAAAGAGTGATATTTCAAATCTACTCTAATATGTATTTTTTTTAAGAGAAGTTAATTCTTGAATAAATTAATCCTTGAACTTTTAGAATATTAGACATCTTGTGTCATAGATTTCACTTAAAAAAAAAGGATACACATCACATACATATTCCATGCATCTTGTGTATGCCACAGCTTTGCAAAACAGTTTGGACTTTGTTTTGGAACGATACAAATAAGGAAAGCAATTTGAATTATTTTTGATACGCTTTTGTAGATGTAGCCTAATAAGTTAAAAAAAATAAATGTACTTGGAAGTATATATATCAAAATGAAAATATTTATTTTATCTATCTCCTTCTCATTCTCAGAAACGCATGATGGTTTTAAATTTGCACCAAAGTCCCAAACCATGCTATATTACATTCTAGGCAAGCATTGAAAGTATTTCCTTTCTATCTTTCTATATAGTAATAGTAATTATATATAAAATGCTCCCTTTTCTTTTAATTTCATGTTTCGAGGAATAGAGACATTTGTCTTTCAGATTTTAAAAGGAAAAAGAATGATCTCAACCCTTTCTTGGCTTGGCGGGAATCACTGCTATCGGTGTTAAGAACATATATATGTATATATGGTTTCAGTATCAGAGTGATAACATTATATAATTGAATTCTTCTTGGTCAGTTTGTGGTGTTTCTTGTTTGGAAAGAAACATTGTTAAATTGTGTGTATGTATCGGTCAGGCTGTAATCAAGTATATGCATCATGCACCTATGAACCTATAACCTCGAATATAATTGAAGGATTCAAAGCACACATACAGGGCACCATTTATATATTAAATAATAATAATAATAATATGTTGCATTAAAAAATCATTTAAGAGTTCTAAATTATATATCATTCTCAATTTTAAATAAAAAATTTTAGATTTATTTCTATGTTTTCAAAAATTAAACATATATATATTTAATCTTGTAGTCATTTAAATATTAAAAAAATAAATTAGAAAATTAAACTAAATTTTTTAATCATTACTCTGCATATATGTGTATGGAGTTATGGACCACCTCTTATTAGCTTGTTCTCATTTCTCAATTTTATATTCTGTTCTTGGGTTTTGATGCCTAAAACTAACTTGGATATCAATTTTTACTTTTATTATATATCATTTTTATAATTATATGCTGCTATATATATTCTGTTCTATTCTTTTCCTGTCCCCACTGCAATTTTTTTTTATATGGCCCAATGTGCTTAGCTGGTTGGTTATTGGCATCCCAGTAATTGTCCCAAGCTACCTTTTTCATTAAATTAATCTTTTCCTAATAATTATGACACTTAATTTTCTTGGGCGGCTTTCACTTACATCTTTTTTCCTTAGTTCTTTTTTATAGAATATCTAATTTTATTTGGATAAATGTTGCCTTTATGTACATTCTTTGATCATTTATAATTACCACTAATTAATTGTTAAAAATATAACTAATATCAGTCATTTAAATATATATAATTAGATGAAAATTCATATACAACTATATTTATATATATTGTTACATGTTAATTTAATTAAACAAATTAAATTATTTAATAATTTTCAATTATTAATTTTATATAAAAATAATTGTATATGAATCTCTATGATAAAATTAACCTAAAATAAAAAAGAAGTAAAATTTATGTGTAAAAAACAGACGAATTTACTTATTAATTTGTGGGGTAAATATCCCACTAATATTTTGAAAAAATATATAAAAATATATGCATAAATATATATGTGTCCCATTAAAAAAATTATATTTGTTTTCACATTCAAAAATATATACGTATTAAATTTGATGTCAAAATATTTCAAAAATTTTGTTAACCTATACTATAAGAATATATTTTAAAAACACCATAAAAAAAGGTTTGACAAAAATTATTGAAAATTTATTTATTTTTTATATTTTCAACGTATTAAATATATTAAAAATTTAAAAACTTTTAACATGTTCCCTAGAGTATAAATTAGTTAATTCTTTTATTATATATATTTTTTATTTTTATAATTAAATTTTAATATATTATCAGTGTAAAATAAATTTTTACGTGCATCCAATTACATAATGTCATATCATAAAAATAACTATCCTTTACGTTGATCGTGTAAATGATCATAAAAAATAGAAATAATTGAACAATCGTATAAACTATTTTACACTATACATCAAAATTAAACTCTAATTTATATTTGAAAATATAAAAT
>NC_029779.3:29349494-29373739 GCF_000817695.3 Arachis duranensis
ATTTAATATTTTTATATTATTTATTTTTATATGTTTTGATATGTTTATACAATTTTTTTTGTTATTTTAATGCGTTTCATGTTTAAAAGTTATGAATCCGTGACCGGTAAGAAACAACCATAGCAATGAAAACTAAATGGTATTGTAGATAATTGGTTGGTGTTCACTGCTATGCCTTTCATTTAGTGTTTGAGAAATAAACAAAGATGGAAAAAAAAGACATAAAAAGATGGAGCACTAGTTGGAGACACGAGTGTGCGGTTCTTTATGCGGTTTCCTTTGTTACTTTTATTATTTCACCTAACTCTAGGTTAATTATAGTAGTAATTTTTGTGGGGAAACGAGTAAAAAAGATTCCTATTCAAAGGTTCTTATATGAAATGTTTCCAACCTCAAATGCTTCTTCTTCGTAATAATTATTTTCTCATCCTATTGGCTATATATGCGCTCCCTGCTGCAAATTAATATATATATTAATTGATGTATGTTTGTATTAATTAAAATATCTATTAAACTATATGTTTAAAATAATTTACACAAACCTATAACGTATAATGATTGGTTTGTGTGTTTAGAATAATAATTATCTCTACACGTAAGATTCTCAATTTTAATTCTCAAGTTTTTTAGAACACATGGAGTAAAATTTACTCTAACAAACTTATTATTATATATTTATTTATTTTACTGATAGTAATCTCGGAAATAACATAGAAGCATATATACATAAATTATAAAAATAAAATTAATAAATTAAAATTAAAATATATTTTATTTAATATTTATTAATTATTATTAAAATAAATAAATATTAAATAAAATAAATTTTAATTGTTTTGACTAATTTTTTTTATTATCAAATATTTTCGAAAGCTAAGTATATTATCAAGGAAACAGTTTCTTCTGCAGATAATCTGCATAGGCATGATGAGTTAGAAAGATGGAATAAATTATATGGGGAGACAGAATTAGTTTAAATATTTTCCAGAAGTTTTTTTTCCTTGAATATTATCTTTATTTAGTTTTGTTAGAATCGGTGCTTAAATAATGTCCTGTACATTCGATCAGATTAAAATATTTTTATTCTCCATATATTCTAAAAATTAAGTATAAAAAATTTAATTTAAATGTATAGAAGTAAAATATTTATATATTCTAATTTATATCAAAAATTGACTCTTTAATTAAATGTATCTTAAAATATTTTACTTCATCTATAGAAATATCTCTGATAAATTTATTTAAATGATATCTATGGAATAAAAAAAAGTCATGAAAAATTATTACTGATTAGTGTACAAATATATTCTCTTGTTATTAAATCTTATGGATCAAATTAAATAGGAAGAAAAAACAAAGATTATTTCAAGTATGCAGCATGAATGAGAAAAAGTAGTTTTTGGTCTCAGTAGTGTGGTCTTGTTTTCAAAAGATATACATAGAAGTATAAAAGTAGATGAAGATGCAAAAGAAGGTTTGTTGAGGATTTGCATATATAAATGTTTGTCTCAAATAACCTAATAATAGTTAAGAGGGTATTAAGGGGACCAAGAATACTATTTAATCATAGGATAATATGATTTTCCTTTATAGTATACTGTGTACACGTAACATGTGAAAGCTTAAGCTAGGTCATTTATTTTATGAATAATTTGACAAACCTATACATAGTCTTATATAGAGGCTCTTTTTTGACTTGTCTTTTAGAGCCCCGGTTTGTAAAATATTAAAGGTAACTGTAAAATACGATGCCCTTTCATGTTTGGATAGGGCACTAATTATAAAATAAACTGTTAATTAATTATTAGTTCCAAATATCCCAACTACCTATGTACACTAACTAATACCGTTGATTATGACTCTTTAATTTCGGTCATTTTTTATTGATTATTAGTTAATTAATGGATGTCACGTGATTACATAGGTTTTTGCAAACAAACGAAATAAATACATTAAGAATAAACACTCACTTTAATACTCAAGAAATTCTATATATTTAATGTTTAATAAATTTGCATTCTTTAATTTTTTTTTTAAAAAAATACTCCATCGATTAAATTAGTCTTTTATCATCTTAAAAGAAATTAATTTATCTTATATTTAGTGATATTTTTTAATTTAATTATTTTATAATAAAATTTGTTATAAATTTATTTATTTAATATGTACATTACAAATTTGATTGAAAACAATGAATGAATTAATCTATATGACATGAATAATATAAAGAATTTTCAAATAATAAAAAATTATTAATAATTAAAATGGCTAATTTAAAATGATTCAAAATCCAATTTGAATGTTTATTCGTATATTAAATGCATGTGATGTTGGTTGCAAATAATTCCTGTGGCTAAAAGAATTTCTATCATTTTGCAACCCCATTTTTTATAAGTGGAGTGAACTATATATCAATTTGGTCTTTGATTATTTTTTTGAATAACTAAGCAATTTTTTACAAAAAAATAATTCATTTTAATTTGTCTTTTATTTTTTGACGCAACGCAATTTTTTATGTATTTTTTTATTAAGTCTGATCGAAAAACGATGAGCTGTCATATTATATAATTAAACTATCTCATTATACTTGTTAAGATGGTTATTATGAATAACTAAAAATAATCAAAAATTTAATTATTTTTAAATTTAAATTGATTGAGAATTTATTTGTCCTTATATTTTAAACAAAATGACATCATTTTGATATTAAAATAGTTAGAAACTTATTTATCAGGGACTCATTTTTTTAAAAAAAAAATCGATACAATATATTTTTTTTTATTTTTTGTATTTATTATATTAATATTTTTTTAAATAAATTATTGAATATATATATAATATAATACGTATAAACTAATAATAAATTATTTAAATTTAAAAATATCATTTATTATGAAAATAAGTGAATAGTCTGCAATGTAATTTTAAGTATATAAATAAAAAAATACAAATAACTATTAAAATTCATCATAAATCATTACTGCTTAATTATTAGTTACACTATGTAAGTAATTGATGAATTTTAATGTAGGAAAAATTTTAATTAATCTGCGTTATTTTTTATATCAATAAATTTTTATCGATTTCTGCCCTTATCACAATATGTATCATTAATAAATTAATAATGTTATTGATATTTTGAGTTTATAAATAGTTATATATTAATTATTAATTTATTTTAACGAAATAAAAAATTTTGTTATTGCTGAAAAAATGTATACATATCAATACTTAGTAAAAAGATTATAGTTATTTAATAATTATAAATTATTATTACGACTACTATTATCATTATATGCCACATATATCAAATAATGTGTTTGTTAATATCTATTTTATTACGAAAATTTTGTAAATCATAATATATACTAATAAAATATTACAGGTTATTATTATTAATGCATTAACAGTATTTCAATTTTTATTATTTATATATTTAAAAATTATATTAAAAATTATTTATTTAGCTTTATAATAAGTTATGTTTTTAAATTTGAATAATTTATTAACTAATTTATACTTATTATACCACATATTCAAAAATCTATTGAAAAAGAATATTAATATAATAAATAAAAAGAATTTAAAAAATATATTGTATCAGCTTTTTTAAAAAAAATAGGTTTTCAACAAATAAATCCTAACCAATTTAAATTTAAAAATAATTAAGTTTTTGTTCATTTTTTATTGTTCATGTTGATACATTAAAAATATTCAAGCTAAGTAGCAACAGTTCAACTATATAATGTGATATGTAAGTTTTGCTGTTTAGATTTGAAAAAAAAAGGAAACCTGCGTTGTCACACGAAAATAAAGAACAAAAACTAAAATAAATTACTTTTTCGTGATAAATCACATTCTCATTCGAAAAAATATCAAGAATCGAATTGTTAGTTTTCTCCATATAAGTGGGATGATGATTAGACGTATTTGGTTGCGTGTAGGTCAACTTTAGAAACATAAATATGGGCGGAAATTAAAGTAACTGCATTTAGTCGAATATATTTTTTTTATGAACAGTTATAAGCTATTCTGGAGAATAAGAGAATTGTTACTCCAGAAAAAAGCAAAACTTAAATAATTAAATATAATTAATAATGGCATCCAGAGACAAAAAAAAAAATTAAAGAAGGTGAAAAAGTAAAAAAAACAAAAAGAAAAAGTACTGATGAACTTTTGTGAAATTCTCCTGCTTTATACAACTATACACGTATATAATATTTATTAGTTTTGTATATATATGTCGTAAACGTATTATATTTAAAATTAGTGCAGAAATCACATCAATATCAACTTCAAAGTTCAATTTTGTATCCATAAACTTTGTTTGGTTTGACAAAATCCATATCTTAGTGCAAGCCGTCCCATATATCATAATACGTAAGGATCTTAAAATGGACCCATATTATCAAAGAAAGATCTAATAAATTGGACCCATAATTATATCCTCAACAAGAATATGTGGTAATGACCAAACAATTCCAGAAAAGGGCAAACTAAAAAGTCACCAAGGCAAAGCAAAATAAGGCAGTGTCCCTGCGAGCTAGCTAGTTATTAAAGAGAACTCAAACTTTTTCTTCATAGAATCATTAAGGAAGGGAAATAATGAGAAATAAAGACGAAAAATATGGCAGACTAGAACACTAGTGCTTTAACAATATTAGAACTCAAATTATAACCTAACTATAATAAACCAACCAAAAAAAATGGACTAGTCTACCTACATAAACCATTAATTAGATTGGTAAAGAGTAGTCCACAGAAAAAAAGAGATCGAATGAGAGGACAGTAGATAACGAAGACGTCGTCGTTGACTATATTGGGAAGGACGATAAAGTTACGGACGACAGAAATTTAACGACGTCGTTAAAGAGAAAAATTGCGTGAGAGGGCAGTAGATCACGACCAGTGCTTCTTGTCACGATGGCGACGAACCGAAACTAGGTGAGTAAGAAAGAATGGAGAACTCGAAAAAGGTGCTTCAATTAACGGAAATTGAGTTTTGATTTTTTAAGAAATTATATCATCACCCATCTCAAATAATAAATTATAAAATAATCCAACTATGATTAAGATAATGACCAATTAAAATGTGACACATCATAAAGAATAACTTACATGTTATTTTAGAGGAAGTTGGGTAGAATTCACCTAAATAATAACATATATATAACAACCCATCCTTCTAATTATTTTTCTAATTTTTAAATAAAAAAAGTTTTGAATTTTTTATCTTTTTTTAATATTTTAAAAAAACATATATTTAATGTTTTCCTCATTTAATTATTAAAAAATAATTAAAAAGACTCCTAATTATTATTATTTTTAAGTATCCATAATTTATATTGGGAAGTATATTATATTAAAAATTTAATATAATATATTAAATATATGTATCTAATTACATAATATTATCTAATTATATAATATTATATCAATAAAATAAATTATTTTTAATTTTAATTACATAAATAATTATTTAAAAAAATAAATATAATTAAATATTTATATAAAATATTTTACAATATCATTACATCAAAATTAAACGATTATATTATTGAAACCTTCATATGAATAGATTTATCTCACAAATTAAAGTGTCATTTTTGTCTTATACCTTGTGCTTTATTTCTACCATATCCGTCTCTTACGATTTGGTGTATATAATAATAATATATAATGTGCGAAAAATGGGAAAATAGAAAAGGAAGCTAAGGTGGGTTGTGTTGTGTTGTTCACTAGTCCACAGTCCAGCATTGAAATAATAAAATGATAATAATAATTGTAATGGAAATGATGATGGGACGGAAAGGAGAGAGGAGGAAATGACTGTGCCGCAGAGAAGGGGATAAAGATTAAAGAAGAAGGAATTGAAGAGCATAAATAATGGGACAAATAAGTGTGAGAATCTTGACCATCCCCTTACAATAATAATAATGCCAACCACCAATTACTAACAAAGTGCAAATGAATCACAATCTACTCTCTTGGCTTGGTTTTCCCCCATTCACCACATTATATTGTCTATAAAGTCATCGCCCTTTCATCTTCTTTTTTTTCAGCTCAATCATATTTTAGAACTAATTATTTAATTTACTAAATAGAGTTTTAGTTATAGAGCATGAAACTAAGTGATAACCGTGTTTATGGAATGAGTGATGAGAGGTGTCAAATTACGGTTGACGGTTAAATTTCTGTAACTTATTGATAACGGATTATCACATATTTTTAATGAAGACAAATATGATACTGAACTAATTAAAAAAACTACGTATCAAGATGGAGTAATAATTTGATTAATGTGTAAGTTTATTAGAGTGTCTTTGATTTAGTTTGTTAGTGTCTTATACATATATAGATTTGTTGGTCCAGTTGTAATTAGTTAGTGATTAATTTTGGAAAATTTGTTAGAGTCTTGCGTGGGTCTTGTGGTTTAATCTCTTTTGTATAAGACATATCAGATTATTGTTGAACTTAAACTTAATTCACATTTTCAATACAATTCTTCTATGTTTCTGATTCATGCTATCTCTTCTAAAGTACTTTCACTCTCTAATTCTCTTTATGGTATCAGAGCCACTGATTCTACATCCATGGCCAACGCTATTATTCCTTTTCAGTCTTTTTCAAACACCTTCTCCTACCAAATCTTAGACAAGCTTGATGAGAACATCCACCATACTTGGCAGCAGTTAGCTTTACATGTTATTAATAGAAATAACTTAGGAAATCACCTGATTGAAGAGAAGATCCCATCACAATTTGATAGTGAAGCATTAAAACAAGTTGGTACAGAATCTGAGCAATAAAATCATGAAAGCTCAAGGATCATCAATTGATGGCATAGTTACTCACCTCCTTGGGTCCCTCGTTTAAAAACAAAATGCTTGATTGCCACTTTACTTATCAAATTTGGAACAAAATCAATGACTATTTCTTCCAGATCTCGAAGATAAGGATTCAGCAACTGAAGGCACAGCTCAAGAACATCAAGATGCATGCATTGACCACTACAGAACATCTTTAAAGAATCTACAAGGTAATTGATGCACTCGTTGGTATCAGACATCTTCTTTCATTAGATGAGCATATCACTGCTATTACTGATGGCGTTAGTGAAGAGTATGCCATGTACATATCATCAATCATAATAAGATTTGGTGCAATTTCACTAATTGAGGCAGAAGACTTGCTTCTGGCACATGAGGATATATATGAAAGGTTTACAAAATCTCAACTTGGCTCTCATGTGCAAGCTAATTTTACAAATTCTACTCAAATCGAAAGAGAAAATTTTCGTGGAACTTCACAGTCAAGAAGAGGTCGCGGATCAAGATTCTTCTGAGGTGGATGAAATTTAAATAAAGACTCACATCCTCAATGCCAAGTTTGTGACAAACATGGTCAAATTGTCCTTTCATGTTTTCACATATTTGATGAGAGTATGTTTTCTTATACTGAGATGTTTCCTCGTCCACTAAATTCTTCTAAAGTTCAGTTCTCACATCCTACTCTTTCCATTCCTTTAATTTCACCTTTCATGCTATCTAATATCAATTTCTCTCCGCCAAATACAAGTAATACCTCATTTCTAAATCCTTCATTATCTACTGATGTCTCACCTTCTAGTGATTATAATCCGTCTAATCCAAGTCAGGGCCCTAGCATAAATTTGGATGCTAGTAACCTAGTATCTCAAGTTAATGTCAATAATTTTTCTTGAGATTCTGTTGACAATATCAATTCTACTATTTTTTACCCAAAAGATACTAGTGCTTCTATTCCTTTATACTAATCTTTGCACAAGGACAGCATCCCCATCTCAGAGTTAAAAATTTAGTTTGGAACTTTTTCTCCCTCGCCTCATTCCTCTAACATACACAAAATTCAAACTAAATCCAAATCTTAGGATTTTCAAACCAAAATTATTCTCAACTATTTCTTGTGCACCCTTAAATCTTCTTAATAATATACCAATTTTTATAGAAAAAGCTTTGTTAGCACCCCACTAAAAACAAGCTATGTTAGAAGAGTTTAATGCTCTTTATAAAATACAAACGTGGTCCCTTATTGCTCCTATTCCTGACCAAAAAATTATAGGTTATAGATGGGTGTATGCCATCAAGAGACATTCAAACGGTACCATCCTTAAATACAAAGAACGATTGGTTGCTAAAGGTAATCATTAAATTGAAGGCATTGACTTTGATCAAGTTTTTGCACTAGTGATAAAACCAACAACTATTAGGATTATTCTCTCCATTACTCTCTCTTATAAATGGATTATTCGTCAATTTGATTTTAATAATGCTTTTTTGAATGGTGATTTGTATGAATTAATTCTTATGAAGCAACTTCGAGGCTTCCATCAAGGTGATTTTTTCTCAAATTTGTAGGTTAAATAAATCATTATATGGATTACGTGGGGCCTGGTTTATTAAGTTGGCAATAACATTATTATCCTTCTTTGGCTTTTCAAATATAAGGTCAGACCCTTCACTTTTTATTAAGAAATCAGATAATCTTCACCTCTTTCTTCTTGTGTATGTTGATGATATACTCATAACGGGTATTGACCCTAATGCTATTAGTTTAATTATTACTCAATTGAATGATATCTTCTCTTTAAAAGACCTTGGTGAGTTTAGTTATTTTCTGGGTATTGAGGCTACAAAACTCTCATCTACAAAACTCTCATCAGGAGTTATTCATTTATCACAAACAAAATATATTAGTGACCTTTTAAAGAAATTTGGCATGGCTGATTCAAAAGGTGTTCCAACACTAATGTTCTCCACCACTAAGTTGACAAGTCAAGGGGCTGAGTTGTTTGAGAACCCTTCACTTTATAAATCAATTGTAAGATCTTTACAATATGCCACACTTACCAAACCTGAAATTGCATACTCTGTTAATAAAGTCAACCAATTCATGCACTCTCCTCTGGTTTCTCATTGAAAATGTGTGAAGAGAATACTTAGATACTTAGCTGGCTCTATCCATCAGGGGTTAATTTTTCATTCTAGAACTAATTTTCGCTTGTTTTCATTTTCAGATTCTGATTGGGCATCCGACCTTGATGACAGACAATCAACTTGTGGTTATTGTGTCTACATGGGTTCTAATTTGATAGCTTGATCGAGTAAGAAACAAGTTTCGATCAGCAAGTCCAGCACTGAAGTTGAGTATAGGAGACTAGCTGTTGCGGATACTGAGTTAATTTGGGTTCAAAACATTCTCAAGGAGCTTCACATATCATCATCAGGCATTCCAGTTTTCTACTGTGACAATGTCAACATTGTTCTTCTTGCAGCAAACCCAATATTACACAGTCGCACCAAACATTTTGAGATCGATTTACACTTTGTAGAGAGAGTTAACCAAAATCAACTAAAGGTAGTGCATATAAGTGCTGTTGATCAAGTGGCTGACATATTTACTAAGCCGTTGACGGCTAATCCCTTTGAAAAATTTAAGTCCAAACTCAAGGTAATTTTCAAAATTTTCTTGAGTTTGAGGGGGAAAAATGAGGACAAATGTAATACTGAACTAATTGAAAGAACTACGTGTCAAGATAAAGTAATAATTTGATCAATGTGTAAGTTTGTTAGAATGCCTTCGGTTTAGTTTGTTAGTCTTATGCATGTATAGGTTTGTTGGTCCAGCTGTTATTAGTTAGTGATTAGTTTTGAAGAGTTTGTTGGAGTCTTGCATGGGTCTTATGGTTTAATCTCTCTTATATAAGGTATGTTAGGTTATTGTTGAACTTAAATTTAATTCACATTTTTAATACAATTCTTCTATGTTTCTGATTCATGCTCTCTCTTCTAAAGTATTTTCACTCTCTAATTTTCTTTGACCTCCTTCTAACGCATGTATATTGCAATATTATTCAATCATCCATCATATACGTCCTTTTAATTAAAAATGAAAATTCATCTATAAATTTTGGTATCATTTTTAATATATTTTTTGTCATTAACCAAAAAAATTAACATGTCAAATTTGTTATTATTAAACGAATTTATGATGTTAACCAATAGAAAGAAGAAGAAATGACGACGGTAAAATACTATAATAAGTCAAAGAGAACGAAATTTTACATAAATCAGCCAAATAAAAAATTGGTTCATGAATCTACTATACCAATATATAGTTCGAATCAGTATGTTTTGAATTAGAATTACATGTAATTCGAATCAATGTGATTCGAATTACTCACACATGTAGACACACTATAATTCGAATCAACCTGATTAGAATTACACCCACAGTAATTCGAATCAGGGTGATTCAAATTACACTCACACACACTGCACATAGTAATTCGAATTGGCCATATTCGAATTACTCATGATTTAATTCTGTTCATTCTTTTATTAAAAAATTAATAATTCATTAAAAAAAGTAATAATTTAAAAATTAAAAATATATTTTATTTCATGCATTAAAAAAAGCTAACAAAATATTTAATTACGAGACTTCTTTAAAATATTAATGAGCTATCAATTCGAATTTCATACAATACTCTTTTGCCCATTTTTAATAGCTCATGAATATTTTTTAATAAAATTTTTAAATAAATTTATTTAAATTATACCACAAAAAAATATTTTATTCTATACAAAATAATTTTAAAAAATGACTTAAAAGATATTAAGAGTACTATAAAAATTTGTAATAAAATACTCTACATAATCAATAATAATTTAAAAGTTAAAAAACTATAGTTATAACCAGTATTTACCTAAATTACTAGAATATTACAAAATTTTATAGTACTCATAATATTTTTTAAGCCATTTTTTTAAAATCATTTTGCATAGAATAAAGGACATTTTAAGCCATTTTAAGCCATTTTCTATGCAAAATAATTTAAAAAAATTGCTTAAAAAATGTTATGAGTACTATAAAAATTTGTAATATTCTAGTAATTTAGGTAAATACTGGATATAACTATATTTTTTTAATTTCTAAATTATTATTGACTATGTAGAGTATTTATTTAATGTCCTAAGTCATTAGGACATTACAAATTTTTATAGTACTCCTAACATTTTTTAAATTATTTTTTAAATTATTTTGTATAAAATAAAATATTATTTTGTGGTATAATTTAAATAAATTTATTAAAAAATTTCATAAAAAAATATTCATGAGTTATTAAAAATGGGCAAAAGAGTATTATATGAAATTCGAATTGATAGCTCATTAATATTTTAAAGAAGTCTCGTAATTAAATATTTTGTTAGCTTTTTTATAATGCATGAAATAAAATATATATTTTTTATTTTTAAATTATTAATTTTTTAATCAATTATTAATTTTTTAATAAAAGAATGGACAGAATTAAATCATGAGTAATTCGAATCTGGCCAATTCGAATTACTATGTGCAGCGTGTGTGAGTCTAATTCGAATGAGTTTAATTCGAATTAGTGATGTGTGCGTGTGTGAGTAGTTCGAATCAGTGTGATTCAAATTACATGTAATTAGAATTTGAATTAGACTGATTCAAATTATATATAAATGGCTCTTAGGTTGATTCATGAATCAATTTTTAGTTTGGCAGATTTCTGTAATTTTTTTTCTCTCCTTAGTTTAATATAGTGATTTGTCCTTATTTTTATATTTATTTTTTGAGAGAATTTAAGATTTAGAATTATGATTTAAGATTTAACATTTAAGATAAAAAATAATTTAAAAAACAAATTTGACTTCGTAATTGAATTTAATCAATTTATGGCTAGGCCTAGAAAAGGCTATTGATGCAATAATAGGCAGACATTTATAAGTGATAATTAAGATCAGTGCATACCCTTGAGGAACGGGAATATTTGGTAAATAAAATTAGTCCTTTTATTAATTTTAATCCAATCAATTAATAATTAAATTTTATAATTTATTTCATAATTTTTTTCTATATTTTATTTTTATTTTTTATTTATAATATATAATCTATATATAAAATATGAATTGTATAGTAAAAATTATTGAAATATTTTTAATTTAATATTTTGATATGTTATAACATCTATAACTTCAAACATATAATTTAGGACAAAATACATAAATAAATCAAAACTAATTCAATATTACATGATTCACCCAAATAAAAATATGTTACATTAATCTCCCAAACCATATTATTATTTCTATATAAATCGAATTAGTCAAATTTAACGCGATATAATAGTAAATTGAATTGGTGAGATTCAAATTACGTGAGAATGTTATTTTTACTAAATGAAATAATAAATCGAATGTGACCGATTCAAATTACATGACACAACAATAATTAATTGGAAGTTCGTGCCCTTAGTAAATCAAAGAGGCAAGTTCGATTTATAAACAAAAATGACTAGGATAAATCGAAACATACAAGGTCAAATTAGTATGCGTTGAGTTATATGCACATATCTATTTATTGAGATATATAAATGGATGTAAGTTAATTCGATTTATTACCGTCCAAACGTATATAAAGAGTATATTTAATAATATCCATAACGAATACATTAAAAAGTGCATTCAATAATAAATTAAAAAAATAATAATTATAAAATTTAAGATTTAGAATTTAGTCTTTAATATTTAAACTTAATAAAATATTTACCAAAAATATTATATTTTGTTGGTTAGTTAGCATTATTGAATTTATTGACTACAATAATATCCAGATCATTGATTGGTTTTTATATGCAAATATTTTTATTCTATTTAGTATTTAATTTTAGTAAAATATTAATTAATTTTAAATTTAGTTATTATGAATTCTAACGTCTAAAAATACATGTTAAGATTAATAAAAATTTTAAATTTTTTATTTTAATAAATACTCAACAAATCATTAAAAATTCAATTTTATAACTTTACCAAAAAAACTTGTTTAATTAAAATTTTAAGTTTACCAAATTTATCTTATTCGGTATTCATTAATTATAACGATAATTAATAATTATTAAATAAAATAAATTTGAGTTATTTTAAATTTTTTTATAAAATGTGTTGTGATAATTTCAAAATATTTTTAGAATTAATGATATAATAATTTAAAATTTTAGATTTGATTCTCATAAAATGTGAATTGATTTTTGGTATAATTAAATAAAAAAATATTTATAAACAAATTAATTATATCAATTAATTAAAAAATAATAAGTTATACTCTTTTATAAATAAAAATATTATTAAATATATATTTTTATTTATTATTTGTAATTTTTAGCTACGTAACATCACTCCACGAGGAATTCAGTGTTCAATATGTTAATGGGCCTTCGAATGGTTAATTGGGCTGATTGCGAATTTACAAGCATACAATGTTTTATTCATGGAACAATTTTTGATTACACAACACTTATCTACTACCACAAATCAGAAGAATATTCCCCACATGCAAAATGCGATAATTAAGATCCAGACTAATTAGTTGAAGATGCAATTTGGAATATAAGAATTATTAACGATAAACATCAATCTCAATTGTACAATTGAGGATAGACATGTGTTTTCATTTGAGTCAACAGTCGCCTGACAAGAAAGAAAAATAAAAAGAAAACAATGGATAAGGGTAAGTTACAATCAATACGCACATGAAAAACAAGAATCGGAGGATAATAATATAACTGTTCATCTTGCTGCTATTGGCGGAATAAATTGGATATGTCACTAGCTAATATAATTTGTGGCATGTATGTATCTTTCAATTAATCAATTAACTAGATTTTTATTGTAGGATTATTATTTTTCTATCGAGACATGATTGGTAGCATATATCTGTGATTATCCACATGTTGTACATTATTATACACACATATTTTCACGCCTGCTTCCTCTTTTTATAAACCAAAAATTAAAGTTATATATAGGATCGTTTTTCTTTTTGCATCACAAATAATTTGATGAATGAATGAATGCACCTTGTAATTCTTATCGCTTAAAATCATAAAGTGTGTCAGCATTGTTTATATATATTCGTCCAAAACTATTACATGTGCTTGTATACTATTCGATATGTATAGGGAAACCTTAAATAATTTATTTACAATTTTTGTTTGTAAAAAGAAGTATATTGATTTTTCCTGCATATGCAAATAGATAGAATAGTTTATAGATGTAACACTACCACAATGATTGAAACACCTTGGAATTCGTTGGCGGAGAATGTAATAATGGATAGTATTTTTAAGCAGTTATATTATATCTACATTAAAATTTGTTATTAAAATTAAATAATAATATAAAATATATATTAAAATATAAAATTTATATTTAAAATAAATTAAACAATACACATAATGATTTATTTTAGTAATTAATTTTAATATATAAATAATATTTTTTATTATTAAATTATAACATGTGTAGTGTATGTGGAAATTATAATGTAGGTGGGAAAAGGAAATTGAAATTTGATTGAACTCATCAAATCAAATAGTACTTAACCTGAGGTATCAATTGGACCTTGCTATGTTGGATTACTGATGAAGAAATAGATTTTTTTAGGTAGGCTTATTATTGTGTGAGGCTTTGGAGTTTTCCAATTTAATTGAAATTGTTCTATATATCTCTAAAGAGCTTGTTCTTTTTCTATAATTAGTTTTTTATTCATTTATCATTTTGTTTATAAAAAGGCGTTTTTACTGTCAATAATTTTTACTACAGAAAAAAAATAAGTAAGCTGAAATCGAAAGAAATAATACAAAAAAATGTTGAAGTCGAAAGGTAGTTATTGTCTTTTCTTGAACATTAAAATTTGCTACTCGACTATCAAACCAAGTGAAAAATATAAGTGCAGAATTCGAGGAGTAAACTGAAGAGATATGAGACTTGAAGACCAAAAAAGACGTATGTGTCAAAATTTAGAAAACAAAATTCTTCGTAGCCAAGACAAAGTCATAACTGAAAAAAGGAAAGAAGTAAGATAGTAGACAACATACTCCAAGACAAGTTCATTTCCATGGCTTATAAATAGTAGTAACTTAGAAGAGTTCAAGACTTCAACTAAAAATACTAGATCATCAGTTATACTCATAAAATTCTCAGTTTCAGCTATGCAACGAAAGAATATAAAATACAAATGTATGTGAGTGTTAGAAGTTAATTTTTAACTTATTTTTTGTTGCTTATTTGATTCATTATTATTTGTTTTCTGTGCATTTTGTTATTACTTTACTTTAATCAATATTTTGTATTTTCATTATCTTTTCATTTAATTGTTTATTCTCTTGTTACTTTATTACTAGTAATTTTAACGTAAAATTATCTTGACATCATAATTAAGTAATTTTTAAATTAAAGTTATTTTTTTTAAAAAAATTATATCTAGTTTTCGATACTTGAAATCTCTATACAAAATTTGATTTTGACATACTATTGAAACAATCTGCCAAGATTATAAAAATTAAGTGAAACCGTAGATATAATTAGTTTTTGGTATTGAATTAGTTTAAAAAATAACAGTTGTACTAATGATTTTGACCATAACTTTTATGTCATTGTCGCCTTGGCCGTATTGCAGTGATCTTAATTAAGAATAAAGTAGCATGTGACATGATCAATTAATCATAACAAAGTTCAACGTACTGCTACCTGATATTTTTGGGTTGCTATCTATTTACGGAATTAAGCTAAGTCATAACATTATTTAGTTTTATATATATATTCAAAGAACAAGTTTGATTAGTTTGTTAGACATATATAGTCAACGTACATTACTTATTAGCTTTAATGAATGCAATTATGCAAATATACAGCGGCCCAAACCAATAATAGAAACATGCTCTATATATATGTAGAACCTATTAATCTCTTGATGAAGCAAAGTAAATATAAAAGAAGGCTTAGAATTCAAGAAAACATAATTGCAAATTGTCTATTTAAACAGATTTTCTTAGTCAAAAGTGTTGATGGCTTATCGCTTTCGGCAATCCTATATATAATTAATTAGGATAGATAACAAGAAGAATAAAATTCTTGAAATGATATACAGTGGCTTATTAACGAAAGTAGTTTAAACTCCCCGTTATTTATATAGGTATTATATCACAGTATGACACATTCTTATGTAGAACATGTGAAGCATTTTCATTTTTATATTGCATAATTCCTGTGCTGTTAATTGGCTTTTCTATAATGTTACGAATTTCCTTGGTTTTGGTCAATATATGTAATCCTATAATTTGGACTATAAAGTGAGCAAGATCTGAATATAACTAATTTACATTTTCTATTTTTTTTTGGTCAAGATATTTATTATAATCTACATAATTAAATAATGTTATTATTGGACTGTTATATAATTAAACCATCTAATTAATTAACAGTTCATTTTTCTCTTTGAGAAAGACTAACTTCTTAATCATGTTAAATACATATATTATTCATTTCCTTTCTTCTTTTGACTCATCATCAAGGATCAAATAAACCAGAAGTTTAATGTGGTAGTGTTTTGTTATTGATTACTATTAAAAATATAATTATTTATATATTTTTTTTATTAGTTTAGATTTTTGTGTTAAGTAGTTTTATAATATAATATCAGAAAGTGTGTCAGAAAGATCTAGAATTCAATTATTGGTGATGAACTCCAAAAATTAAAAAATAACATAAGACAAATAAAAGAAAAAAAAAGTCTATGCAAAAAATTAAATAAATTCAAAAGAGAGTCTTACTTGAGAAAAAGCATAAAGAGATATATAATCATTCATGTTATCTTCTCCTATTACCTTAAATTTGTGGATTGAATAGTTTCATAACATGGTATCAAAATTTTATATTCGAAAGGTCTAGAGTTTGATCATATGCATCGATATTAGAAATATAATCATTCGTGTGGTCTTTTTCTATTGGCTTAAACTTTTAAAATTAGTGGTAACATGAAATTAGGAGCATCTTTAATGGAAGATTTTTAGAGTATCACTTTTGATAATTTCAAAAAATAAATTGATTTAGAATTGAATCTGTATTGAAATTAATTAATAAAATGAAATCAGTATCACTTTAATAGAAAACTAATAAAATTTTACAACTCATATAATTATGTTGATAAAATAATTAAAAATAATATAAAATTTTAATTGAATTAATATTAAATATTAAAAAGATAAATATATTTTTAATTTTAAATCATAATTTATAAAAAATAATTCTACAAATATTTATGTATCATTTTTTTATAAAATTAAAATTAAAATTAGCATTAGAAATTCTCTAATAATCAAATCTACATCGTCACTTAACACTACAGTTTCAAGTGTATAAGAGAATAAAGAAGCATGCAGCAGCACTTACGTTGAACCGAGACTAACAAGAAGGTTAATTAATGATGCATATGAACAATTATTGATGGTCCATGCATCCTCATTATTGTGTCTATGTATATACTTAAAGTGAGAAACGGCAAAATCATCTTTTTGCCTTTTCCTCTTTTTAATTTCTTGTTTGACTTTTCACTTTAGATACTACATATGTGCACAGGTATAATAATTCACCATTTATGATTACACAATACGTACATGATGCCCATCTCAGTTTTGACATCACCACACATAACAAAGTCATCCCAATTATATGTCAACCTTTTTAATCAATTGGAATAATAAACCATAATTCTCTTATTCATCAGCAAGTGTTAAAAACAATTTTGTTTCAAGTATAATTTTTTTTCTTGGTGATATAGTACTTAAAAAATGGGAAGAAAAATATAATGTCACAGACGTGTTAGAGTGAGATACGTGTTTGCGTGAATCATGTTAGCAACGATTATTACAAATTAAAGTGTTGATATTGTAGAAAAGAGAAGAGCCATCCACACTTGACAATAATGTGTGTGTTCATACTTAGCTTGTGATTGTAACGTTTATTATTTTTTAGACATGTAATGACCCGTACCCAAACTCCTAGGTAGGTTAACATGTTCAATAATAAGCTCAAAAACAAAAACATGTGTTAGTAAGCTCTTCAAACAGCACAACATAAAGCTAGTGATATATGGTTTCCTTGGTATGAGAGTTAAAAAATTAACCAACTATATATATCACCAGAAAATTCCATATGATTGAGCAATCTGCGGAATTAATTTTTTTTATTTCTTCATTGGTATGATAATCTTTTTTTTTTGGTCATGTAATGTTTCGGTGCTGCTGATATTGGCCCAATAACACGATTTTGGAGAAATTGTCTTTTTGCTGAACAGGCCCGTTTAAGATTAGGTTGTTGTGACCAAAAATATATTAGGTTATTCGGCCTATAAGGTCTTGGAGGCCCTGTTCCAAAGAGAAAAAGCGTTGGGAGTTGAAATCAAAGCCCTGTCCAAAAAATATTGTATTTCTTCTCCTCTTCTATTGTTGGTTCTTAGCTTTTATCTTCTAGCCCAAAATCATCATTTTTTCAGCTTGAGAAAAAATTAGTAACTTCCCCAAATTGTCCTTACCCAAAAAAAATAAACCCAGATTGTATAATTTTTCATTATTTAGATGTGTAGGGTTAATTTAAGCTAGTTTAAATATCTATATAAATGTAAAGACTACTTGAACGTAGTAACAAATATATATACCATACCGGACTTTTATTTCTAAATAATGAAACTGAAATAAAAAAATATAACGCAACATACAATTGTACATCGCAATATAATTGAATGTGAAAGTACATGGAGTCATCAATTGCACCCAATTTAAATGTGAATAATGTGTCACACTGCACCGCCAGGCAACATTATTCTAAGAGTACATAATTACAACAAAATTTTAAATCAATCAATAAAAAGAAAATCGTACATTAAAAAATTTAAAATTACACATATAAATATATCTTATTGATTATTGATTTTTTTTTCTCCTACCAATATTTATCCTTATGATGTTTACACTTTGCCAAGCACAAATTTGTATCATGCGTACACGTGACGATCTATGCGCTTTCGATGTGGCATCTGACTTTGGATAACATATATATTAATAATCCACTCATCATATAATATATTTATACATAAACATTACTATATCATAACTTTTTTTTTATCATGCTTATGTTATCACAGGGTCGCATCCTTTTCTGTGTGTAAACACTCGCACCATGATCAATAATATATTATTATGATCTATAATTCTGTATACAGTAGATATAGACACGCCCCTTTTATGCAATGAATGAAGCTTTATTAGAAAACGCGTAGAGTAATAATATCAACACTCAACATCTATATCCACATATGAAGGAAAAAAAAAAAGACTTAGTATACTACATACTATATACTTGCTATACATAAATATTAAAACTTAGTGGTCACTGAACTTTGATCTATCTTTTCTGACTAGACCGAATCGAGGTCGGTCAAAAAAAAAAAATCTAAATTAAATGAGAGAGTTGTAACAGAAGAGAGAATTAATTGAGCGAGTTTGGAGCTGATTAGTTCGTGTAAAAATGTTTTTTTTTAATTTCTGTTTTTGTTTTTAAAAAATATTTTTTTTAACTTTTTTATTTTAAAAAACGTGATTAATTTATGAAAAGAAGTTTTATTTTTTGAAAATAATAAAAATATGCTTGCCTGATTAATTTTTTAAATATATTTTTAATAAAAGAAAAAAATATAATATAGGATAATTAGGTAGTTAGTTAATCTATTATTTACTATCTTTAATTTAGAAAATACATTTTTAGTACTACATAAAAGAACTTAATAAATACATATTCAATTTTATTAGTTTTTTTTTCTTATCTTGTTTATGCAATTCAAAGATACAAAAATTAAGTCACGAAAAAAAAAGATACAAAAATTAGGACTAAAATAATTAAAAAAAAGAAGCCAAAAAGATCAAATGAAATAAAAGAAAAACTTCAAAAAAAAACTTTATTTTTTTAAAGAGATATCTGTATAAATTGAAAATAAAGAATGAATGTCTTGACAAAACGTATAGAGATTAGAGAAGAGAGGAGTTCACGTTGAGAACTGATAATAGAAAATTAAAGAGAAAAAAGTTAGCGGGAAAGTTAGAAACGTTTTTAAAAATTAAAATTAAAGATATTGAAAACATAGAAATAATATTTTTAACTTTGTTCTATTTTTTCTAAAAATATTTATACAATCATATTTTCATATTTTATTTTTATTTTTATAAAAAGCAAAATGAAAATACCCAAATCAACAATCCCTTTAATATAAAAATAAAATGTGTGCAAATTAAACTATTTAACTAGTAAAGTTACTATCAAATGAAAAGCGAAAGTTCAGAGCCTTTTTCCTCGTTGAAGCCGATATATAAATAATACTTTATTTATAGGTTCGTTGTTGCATCTTTCGTCAATTCTTTACTGATACAGCAACCATCAACACGCATGAAGTTATGTATATATGTTCTGTTTTTAGATTCTATTAAATCCTATTTATCGCATTGTCTTCTAAGATATAGTTATAAAAGTTAATCATATTTATTGATGTGATAGTATAATCAAATAAAAATGGAATTTGATGAATCTAATTTGTAATGCATTGATAGTGAACATAAATCATTATGTTGTAGAAAATAATTATTAGTTATATATAACATATTTTTATATATTATCATTATATCAAAATTAAATTTATGAAAATTTTAATTTCATTTTGATCGATGTATTAAAAGTTAAATTATTATATGCATGCATATAGCATAATAAAGTCAATTAATTAATTAATTAATTAATTAATTTGTTCATTTAAATAAATATTAAAATTTTAAATTAATGTATGTATATAACAATTTATTAGTCTGTAATAAATTTTTAAATAAAAATAAAAATAATTATAAAACCAATCAAATATATAAAATAAGTAGTGCTAGGGAACCAATGGCCTAAACGTACATCCGGATAATAAACATCTCATGTTATAAAAAGCTAATTTTGAATTCACCAAGGTTCGAACACTTGATCTTTCGGATCTAAAACTCTAATACCATGTCCTGAAACCACTCATTCCAAAAGTATAACCTGATAAGACAATGTAACACCAATAATCATATCTCTAATACTTTCTAAACCTTCATTGTACATATTGTACGCTTAAGTCATTGACTCCCTATACTTTCTAATATAAAATATATAAGTGTTTGTAGAACTTTGTTAGCATAGAATATTTGATCCATTTTTTTTCCGGAATAGTCCTTGTTGGAAAACGTTTTGGGGCTTGCAACTTATTGGAGGCATCTTTATTATCGTATATAGTAGCAAATCCAGGGCAAATGAAAAAGATAATAGTAGCAGATATGATTTAATATCGAAAAAGTCTAGGACCAATAATTTTTGTGTATTTACTTAACCATCAAAATAAAAGTAAGTGATTTTTCATTATTAAATGTAATCTCACATCATTAAAAATACTATTAATTACCAATTAATGATTATAAAATACCAAAATTACTGGCATCCTAGCATTCCTCTTTAATATCTTCTAAAAACTTGTGAAATATATGTAGTCTTGATAAGGGATGTAATATATATTTGATTACGAAATCGCTACTAATTTTTTTTTTTAAGTTAGGAATAAAACTCGAAGTCACGATTTCTGGGTAAGTAATATATATAAAAGAATTATATCATTTGAGTTATAATTCGTTGATTACGAAATTATTACTATTTATTACTAAATAGTGCTAGCTACTATCATGGATGCTACACATCCATGTAACCATGTAATCAAGTTGGCCAATTAAATGAAACGTAAAATTAACATGCCCAACACACACGAAATCGCTCTTGTCCAACGCTTCTTCTCCCCACGCTTCTTCTTCTTCTCCCGTGGTTCTTCTTTTTCGCCTTCTTCTTCGCGTTCATCCTTCTCCTCTTCCTCCTCCTTTTTCGCGTTCCTTCTTCTTCACGTATTTTCTCATTATTGTCATTCTTTTGTTGTTGTTGCTACTGAATTTTTATTGTCTTTTCCTCCTTCTCTCTCTGGTGAAGAAGCAGTAGAAGGTGAGAAAGAAGAGTTTTGAATAGTGCAGAATGAATCGAACACAGTACTATGGTGAACCGAACACAATACTCATGGTGAACCGAACGTAGTACTCACGGTGAACTGAACACAATACAATTATATAGTACTGAGTGAACGAAACATAATCCATTATATAAAATCAAATTTAAACAGCTTTCTCAGAATGAACCGAACACAGTACTCATGGTGAAACAATTGTATAGTACTGAGTGAACAAAACATAATCCATTATATAAAATCAAATTCAAATAACTTTGCCTACAATTTACATATAATCAATTCAATTCAATTCAATTCAGTACACCTCCGTCCATTTAATTCAATTCAAATTAGCAATTGCTTTCCATTCAATTCGATTCAAAATTGAATAATCCAAACTTTGTCAGTTTGATTCGTTTCAGAAGAGTAATTCAAATCGCTCTCCTGTTTACCAAAAAATTATGAACCCCTAAACACTGAACCGTAAACCCTAAACCCTAAACACTAAAACCAGAACCCTGAACACTGAACCCTGAACCCATAAACCCTAAATCTCTAAAACCCTAAAACCTAAACCCTAAACCCTGAACCCAAACCCTGAACTCTGAACTCTGAACTTTGAACCCTGGACGCTAAACCTTATACCCTAAACCCTAAACCCTGAACCTGAATCCTGAACACTGAACTCTGAACCCTGAATGCTAAACCCTAAACTCTAAACCCTGAACCCTACCGTAAACCTTAAACCCCTAAAACCTTGAACCCTGAACTCTAAACCCTAGACCCTAAACTCTAAATCCTAAACCGTGAACACGGTGAAGTGAAATTAATACACGGGACGAACCGAAAGTTTGAAACACACTGAACCCCTGTACACTGAACCCTGAACCCATAAACCCTAAACCCTAAAACTCTAAACCTTGAAACCCTATCGTCATTCTTTTGTTGTTGTTGCTGCTGTATTTTTTTTTTGTCTTTTTCTCCTTCTCTCTTTGGTGAAGAAGCAGTAGAAGGTGAGGAAGAAGAGTTTTGAATATTGCAGAATGAACCGAACACAGTACTCATGGTGAACCGAACACAGTACTCATGGTAAACCGAATATTGTACTCATGGTGAACCGAACACAATACAATTGTATAGTACTGAGTGAACGAAACATAATCGATTATATAAAATCAAATTCAAACAGCTTTCTGCAGAATGAACCGAACACAGTACTCATGGTGAAACAATTGTATAGTACTGAGTGAACGAAACATAATCCATTATATAAAATCAAATTCAAATAACTCTGCCTTCAATTTACATATTATCAATTCAATTCAATTCAATTCAAATTAGCAATTGCATTCCATTCAATTCGATTCAACATTGAATAATCCAAACTTTGTTAGTTTGATTCGTTTCAGAAGAGTAATCCAAATCTCTCTCCTGATTTAAAGTTGCATTGAGTCATTTATTGTTTTGATTCAGAAGTGTAGATCGAAGAAGAAAATGAAGAAGAATAGGAAGAAGATAAATGCAACTAGATCGAAATAAGAAAACGAGAATATGAACGCGAACAGAGGAGAACGGCGAAAGCAATGCAGATCAATAAGAAAGAACGCGAGTAGAGGAGAAGAAGAAGAAGAAAAAGAAGAAGAAGAAGGAAGAGGTTTACGTTGCAGCAGAAGATTTACGTTGAGCAAAGTTTAGGTTGCAACACATTATATGTAGCGCGTATATGACAAACGAGTAAGCAAGTAAAAGATGCACGTATAGAAAAAATTACTTGATTAACAACTATGTAAAAAATACATAGATGCAGAACTTTTCCAAACTACTATATAGTTATAGTTATCCCTAACTTAAAACTCTTAATATTTCATCCATTTAAAAATAATTGTCAATTTGTTTACGGGTTTGATTGTTATTGCATCAAAGAGTTATTTTAAAATAATGAAAATATTATTAAATAACATGCATTCATTTAGGAAAAGTAGTCTATGCCTATATGCTTTTAAAATGTCTTCACTTATCTTCATGGATTGTTAAATTTCAACGAGAATACCAGATTTCAACACCTACCAGCGTTAAGTAGGATAAATGTTATAATATATTTAAAATATTATATATTGATATAATATTTAAATGTATTTTATATTAATTTTATATTTATTTAGTTCGATATTATATTAATTTTATTATAATAATTAAATTATATTTTTAGTTTATAAATAGACACTCCTCAATATACATTCGATAATATATAACATTTAATATTTATTCATGAATTATTTTTAGGAATTTAA
>NC_029779.3:29375209-29375505 GCF_000817695.3 Arachis duranensis
TTAATAGATAGATACTATTTTTTATCTCAACTAATTTAAAAAAAAAAGATATTAATAATTTTATTTATATTTAGAAAATCAAAATTTAGTTTGGTAAATTAATTAATTATTTTTAAAAATTATATTATTACTGTTCATTATTTTTTTTACTGAGTTAATTTATTTACTTATTTTTAATTGTGATATTAAAACAAATTTAACAAAATAAATATTGTTACATATTAAATTTAATAAAAAATACTTTTAACATAAATCTCAAGACAAAATTTTGTATATTTTTGTATGGACAAAAAATA
>NC_029779.3:29376240-29419932 GCF_000817695.3 Arachis duranensis
CTTGGCATCTAGGATTATTGTTTTGATAATGGCTAATTTTATATAGGAGTAGAGATCCAATTCAATTCATGTCCATTTTTTATACGTTGTTTTTTTTTTTTTAAGAAAAAGAAATATTTTGGCCTTTAATATTTTTATTTTGAGATAATACAAATTTTTTGTTAAACAAATTGTCAAATACTAAGTAATAATTAATTGTTTTCTGTGTATCATGTGAATGATTTGATGATTGGCAATAAAACCAATTTTTCTAGAAGAAACAACAAAGAAGTTAGGATGTGATTTTGCCTTATATTAATTTATGAAATATAAAAGATAAATACTTCACTAATAATATTTTTATATGATTTTTTTATTATTATTTGATAAAATTTAAAATTAATATTATTTTAAAATAATATTATGATCAAAATAGATTTATAATTTAAAATTTATGTTGTCCTTTGTGAAAATAGAGAGAATTTGAATTGAATCTTTATTACCGTATACGGTATATTAGAACATTTAATTTGATTTTACTTTACACTAACCTAGTAACCTGCATAAATCCACACACAGAAAGAATAGTATTTCTCTAAAATTCTTCAGTAGTAATAGAGCAAGAACAAGATAGAGAAGCATGAGAAAAAAACAAGAACAAAGACATTATTGTATTCTTGTGTGAAGGGGCCCCACAGAAAGCTCATTGGCTACAACATTGACCTATCAGCAAGTGTAGACCCCACAGCTTCCGTGGTGTGGTGTGCCGCCAAAAAAACCCTCTCTGCTCTCTGATTGGCACGTGGGCCCCGCACACGAGAGAGTTGCAAGAATCTTACAGTGGACCCGCACTTAAGCCCAACGTGGTCTCGGGCCGACGCGTGTTTTGCTTTGTCGGGGACCCACCGAGCTGATGCCCTGTTCTTCTTCCACGTGTCGATAGGTATATGAGTGTGGGGCCCTTTCCTTTCCGTAAAGTCCAACAACTTTCGCAAAGTCGCAGTAGCTGTGTTTGTGTTTCTGAATAAAATAAAGATAGATAAGGAATATCTTCTCCCGTGTACCCGGTGTACCATAATTTCATTGCTTTCTTCGCTTTCAGTCGTTCGATTTCATCAACGACCTAACTCATTCAATAGTAATAATAATTATTTACTTAAAACACAATTACCAACATTTATAAAAATTCTCATTCATTTATTTAGGTTCATATACTCTTTACAAAATAAGAAGTCTTATGTTTATTGTTAATTAAATAAATTTTAATTTTTTATTTATTATATTATATATTAATAGTTTAAATTTAAAGTTTATAATTGAAATTTAAAATTTACTATTTATAATTCAGAATTTATAGTTTATGGTTTGGAGTTTATAATTTAAGATTAGAATTGCAAATTTAAAATTTATGATTTAAACTTTAGAATTTAAAAAATAATGTACTCTCTGTTTTTTTAGTGCAATAACATTTATCATTGATTTACATTAGCCGATTATAACGATAAAGATTTTATATTCATTATAAATAATAGAAAAAATGGATAATATATATATTTTTTTATTTTTGAAGTTTGTTAAAAATTTTAAAATATTTTTAAATTTTATTTTATTTCAATTTTATCCCAAAAATTTTTTATTTGTATCAAATATACTCCTGACAGCTAAATTTTTAAAAAAATTAAGACTAATCCAGCAATAATGCATGACATCTATTATCTATAATTTGCTTGTGTTGATGGTTGTTCTTATAAAATTGTTATTGAATTGGTTATAAATTTTTTTTAAAAATTAATCGTCAGGAGTATATTTGATAGAAATCGAAAACTTAAAGAACAAAAGTGAAATAAAATAAAACTTAAAAATATTTTAAGATTTTTTTAACAAACTTCAAAAACAAAAAGATATACTTTACCCAAAAATAATTAAAACAAAATATAGACTTATAGAGCTATATAAGTTCATTATTCATCAGCTTCGCTTTCAAATTTTTGAGGATTTGTTAGTAGATAATATATCAATTAGTATCCTATTTCAAGTGCTGAAAATTTTGATTACAATAGCATTATATAACTTTTACGTCACATCTATATATTATATATATAATAATTGTGTTTCAAAAGCAGCAAATCATGTATGCACTTTTCTATGAAAGCATTGGATAAAATATTAGAGAAGTCTCTTTTCGGAGCCAAACGTTCAGCTATATATTTCCATATACAGGGAAACAAAAACATCAAATATATAATATATGTTCGTTACATGGTATATATTGAAGCCAAAGGCTTGTCTACGTCAAGCGCTGGAATTTGGATTCATAAAAGGGCATGAAGCGACTCAAACCAATATTATAATAACGTCAATTAACAAAAACATTTACGTAGACTTGTCTTTATGTGAAGTTATTAATTGAGAATTGTTAAATAATAATTTAGTCAAACATATCAAATCATGTAATAATTCTCGACTAACAACTTCACGTGAAGATAATTGCATGCGAGTCTTCACGTCAATTAATTGTTCTTGTAATTGTGTTTGTAAGATAAGACTACCAAACACACCCATGTGAACTACTATTTAGTGCATAATAGTGTTTAGCTTTGAAAATTCTGGAATCATTATTAGCGAGTAAGTGACTGTTTTATGTAACTAATTGTATGACTTTGAGTTCTTTAAATATATATATGTATACGATATATATATAATTAAAAAATCTTAGACAGGATAAGATAAAGTTTCTCTTTATTAACCATATGCGAGTTTTGATATTATTCTCCCTATATTCTGCTAGAAAAGTGGTCAACTAGGTAACAACAAATACACTATACGCTTAGCTTATTAGTATAGTAGTATAGTACAACGTCAAAATCCTCGAAAGGAAACATGTCACCAACTTAATGGGAGATAGGGGGTTTGTTGATATAATATTTCTCCAGTGCCTAATTCGTGTGAGTTGCTATCTAAAGTGATGATGCCATCTTGGACGGTATTGATGTGATTTTCGATTGATCAAACGTTGTAGCACTGTCATATGTATGTGGAGGACTAAATAAAGATCCACTATCCCTTCTGAATAGGACAACCTTTTTTAATCTTAGAGATGCTGTAGGACTTACCCCTTTTTTTTTTCGAGCACATGGTTTCATAATGAAAATAAAAGTCCACTACTTACTATATGTGTATATACGAGAGTACCCCAATAGAAAAAAGAAGAAGGAATCTTTCATTACTATAAGAGGCTAGAAATAAAATGAAACAGAAACAGAAACGTTAATGATTATTTTCGCTTCTAGAATGGTCAATATTAATTACTTGGTTTATTAAATTGATCAAATTAATTAATATGGTATGAAGAAGAAAGTCTACATGGTTCTAGATGCCGATGACTTTCGTATGTTTAACTCTCCTATTTTTTGTTTTGTTTAGGATGATGATATCTCTTGATATTTTAGTTCTGTCTATGGTTATGGATATTTTGTATATTGGTTTCACTTTCATAGATTCATTGTCATTAGTTGTTTTCTGTGTATCATGTGAATGATTTGATGAATAGCAATAAAATCAATTTTTCTGAAAAAAAAAAAACAAAAAAATCAAGATGGGCCTGTTTAGATTAATTTATGAATCAATAAAGAAGAATTTTAGGGACAGCAAGTTTTGTGATTTATAATTATTAAGTAGTCATCAATGATGTTTTTAATAGTGTGAGATTTCATCCAATAATATGAAATTATTTATTTTTTTTGCTAGTTACATGATTTCAATAAAAGTGTTGGTCCTCCAAAATTTTTTCATCAATAAAAGAGAAATGTTAGAAGTCTTAATTAAAAGTTATAGATTTTGATAATTATATCAGTGTATTATTAGAAAATAGCATATTAATTATAGATAGATTTTTGAGACAGAATTTACTATTGAAAATATCGAGATAAGTTAATTAATGTGTTCCAAGACTTCCTTTCATTTAATCAATTCCATAATCATCAAAATTTATGCCAAATATTCTAATTATAATAATTTGAGAAAGTATAGGGAGTCAATGACTTAAGCGTACAATGTGTGCAATGAAGGTTTTGAATGGAAGTATTAGAGATATAACTATTAGTATTACATTGTACTGTCAGGTTACGTTTTTGGGATAAGTGAGTTTATGATATGATATTAGAGTTTTAGATCCGAAAGGTCAAGAGTTCGATCTTTTATGAACCCCAAAATCAGCTTAAACTTTTATAATATGAGATATTTATTATATGTTTATTATTCCATTGTACACATTATACGCTTAATCTATTGACTCCCTAACACTACCCTAATAATTTTTGTAATAATGGATATTATTCATGCACAAAATATCACTCTTTTCATGGCGAATGTTGAAAATTCGTGTTACTTGGATATATATGCGAGATGTAGGGGTTGAGTTTCCTACTATTTGTAATGATGAAAAGACATGAAGATATTTTCATCATTAATTAGTTACACCTTTTTTTATATATATTTCTCTGTCAAAGTTTCTTAAATTTTTGAAGATGAAACCGCTGAATTGTAGTAAGCGATGGGGGGACATGTATGAAGGGCAGATACAAAAGAGGATGACTATGTAACGTTCAGTTAACATCACGCATATACATTTCAAATGTCAATTGTCAATCCATTTATAATTATATATATGTAGCATATATATCATATAGGGTACTGACTTTTCTAACTTTAGACTTGTAATAATAATAGTAATAATAACTAAGACTAAGAATTTGAAAGGACAAATTGACTTTGAAGAATGAATGTGGAGTGGAAGTATAACGAAGAATTGTGATTCGTTCCCTTTCATTTCACTGCTTACTATTATTAGGAAGCACAACACATGGTGGTACATATATATTTGTGATGACTTGCCAGAAAAAGAGGTACGAATTTTACCAGAGATACTCGTGCACTTTCTTTGATTCTCTTATTGATTATTGCTATTTCACTTTAAAAGCTTTATGTTCAATGCAAATTCAATTCAATACAATGATGTAGAATGTAGAGATATACCACCAATTAAGCAAAGTACATATAGAAGGACAACTTTTTGACCGGTCACCTACACTTGCCTCTCTATAACTTGGGGGTCAATTCTAGTTCAATAAGAGATAAAAAAAAATCTTTAATACGGTGGGTTGATGGTGAAGGATAATTTTTTTTATATGAAAAAAATATTGATGTTTTTGTTGAAAATTGAATTATTTGATATGATTATTAGAAGGCGTGTTGCAATACGTAGAGCGTATTATCCACATCACAACATCTTAGCCAACAGGTAGAGGCGTATTCAATATCTTGGCTAACACATAAAAGGTATGTTAAACGCATGTCAAGTTATAGCATCATGTTTTTTGCATGTTGTATCAGTATTTTTTGCACATTTAATACATTCTAAATGTCAATATTCAGCTAAAACATCATCTTCATTTTCATATTAAAAATAATTTTTAAATGGTGAAATTCCAAAAAATGAGAATATAGGAAAAAACAAAAATCTTCAGTGTATTTTTTAAAATTAATAATTTGTGGAGTGAATTACTTTTTTTTGTTTGAAAATGTGAAGTTTTTAGAGAAGAATTGATTTTTTAATTGTTTATTTTTGAAAATACGATTAGCCATGAACAAGTTGTTTTTTTCTTATTTTAATTTTTTAAAAATACAATTCCCCTATGAAAGATTTTTAGAGGTAAATTTTTTTAATAATTTTGACTAACATAAATACTAAATTATTTTTAACAAATATATTTTACTAATTTATATATATAAAATTTAAAAAATATAGACGCAAATTATTTAACTTGTATGTATAAACATAAATGCAAAATATATGCTTGTTATGTTCAACTTACTCCGGCAAATTCTCATATCAACCATAAGTAAATAATAAAACCATATCATTTTTGTGTAACTCACCTCACTAATGATCATATTAAAATAAAAAATGGTTCAAGTAGTTTTCTATTTTTTTCAACTTCTTTTTTCTTCAAGTACAATTTCGGCTAGTATTATTTTAACATAGTATATCATATTCTGTTGAAACTATTATTTATTTATTTATTTATATATAGTAAATAAATTAAACTAAAATAAAAGGATGAGCATGTTAAAGAAATATCTTTTGGTAATATGTGCAATGTATATATCCGGTTACTATTTGATGATAATGGTTGATGAAGGGATATTTTTGGTTGCATTATTATTGGTGATTTTGGGAGTGAATAATGAAGGGTGGAGGTGGGGGCTAAGGCGACCGCAGCCGCGTTACTCGGTAACATGAATAAGTGTATGGACAAAACTCAATTGATTCTCATGCATGCGTGCTTTACTAATATTTACAATCACTTCAAGACAACCCTCATGCTAACTCTCTCAATTAACCTCCTTTCCACGTTATGTTTGGGACCGAAGAATAATATTTATATCAACTTTCAAAAAACACAACCTAATTAAGCTCCGAGTTTTAATGTCAACGAGTTATAACTCAAATGATATAGTCTCTTCATACTCACCTAGAAATCGCCAATTTAAGTTTTGCTCCTGACTTTGAAAAAAAAAAAGCTTGGAGTTTTAACTATCATATGTATATGATATAATCTCTACTCATCTTTCTCAGACTATTTAAACTTAATAACATAAAATATATTTTTGTCTCTAAAATTCGTAAAAATATCTTTCTGTGAAGTTATTGAATTATTAGTTTTGAACTTCTTAAAAAAATTAGCTTCTAAGAATATATTTGATGTAAATAAAAGATTTTTAGAATAAAAATTGAAATAAAATAAAATTTAAAGATATTTTAAAAAATTTTGACAAATTTTACGCTATAGGCAATATTTCATAATAGGGTTATAAACTTATAATTATAATAATGAAGAGAAGTTTTAGAGCAATGGATGAGTTCTTTATTCGAATTAAAACATGAAATTTGTTATTGGCATTAGAGAATATATAGTAAATTTGTTATTATTTTAAATTTAAATTACTTTGTTCGATTAGAACTAGGTTTAAGTTTTATCATTTTATTAGTTATTCAATTAGTTTTATCATTGTAACAGGAATATTTTTGTACCAAGCTGTCTTTTTTGTTTATTTATTTATTGTGCAGGGGTTGAAATATTTTGCTTTCAACAGTGTTACAAGACTTTTCTTCCCTTTGTTTCTTTTAAATAAAGAAAAGTATAGTTTCTTTCGTTCGTCTATCCTTCTGTAACGAGTATACATTATTTAAAATGTAAAATCACTTTATATTGTAAATTAATCAAATTATTGTAAGACATATTTCATTGATTTTTTACATTTTTTTTTGGATAATTGAGAAGGAGGTGTTGGAAATCAAAGGAGCATGCATCCCTCCTTGGCATCATGGAAACAGAAATAACAAACGAAACCTCCTCAACCATATTTTTTAACCCTCTATCTTTCTTACATATATATGTTGCACATATTTCCTTATTAATTATTAATATAGGAAATCACTCCACTTTATAGGGATATTTAACAGTGTCATGATATTACTCTCTTACAAAATTTAAACTCATAGAAAGACCATACAAATAGTTAAAAAAAATATAAATAATTATATCTCTAACATTTAAATACTTCATAACCAAATTTGTTTTACACTATCTAACATTTAGTACCTACTAGGGAGAAATTAAAGCAACTTAGCCCTAGCTAGAAACATAGATTTCCCCATACTCTACCTAAAACTAAAACAATACTTATTGCTTATATCTTCTCTAGCTAACATTAATATTGTTTTTTCTTTATATATATTTTATTAGACATATTATACAAAAAGTAATGCTAAAATAATTAATTTTTTTCAGTAACATTAATTAACTTTTTTAAAATTATTTAATTTATTTTAAATTATGAATATAAATTTATACCCTAAAATTAGCCAATATTAACTATGTAATAGTAGGAGCCGGTCACACCACACCCACCGGGGCTTTAATTCTGTTATGGTGGGCATTTTGGGAATCAGATGAAACGATTTATTAACACTTGCTCCCTAGAACACTTTTTAATTAGCTAATTTCATAAAGTAAGGGAATTAAGATTGATCAACAAGTAGCTCTCAATTTATATATAATCAATTTTCTGATTTCATAAAAGTAAATAAATAAACAAATAGAAGTTCTCCTATCCTCTTTAAAAAAAAATTATTTATAAAAAAATTTAAGTTATAGGCCTAAAAAATAATGAATATATAAAATATATATAATGTCATAAAATTATTTATATATTTTATGAACCAAAAAATACTTATGAATGGTTGTATATGTAAAAGTGTAAAACACTTTTTCATGGTCATCTTAAAATGTATTCTTACATGTTTAGCTAAATTTTTAAAATAGTTATAAAAACTTTAGAAGAATTTTTGATGATGATGAGGCACCCCCACATATGTGTAGACCCAGAATTTGTAGCTAATGAATGAGCCAAGCGAACAACTACCCCTTGTGGTCCATTGCCACAACTGTTCATTTCGAGGTCCTGTCCAATGAGCTAAATACTCTTTAATTAATTCTTCTTTTCATGCCAATTTCTCATATGCTGCAACTTGCCTTAGCAACAGTACACATTTCCACCATTATTATTTTCAAGATCACCTAAATATTGCTATGAAATTATTTTGTAACAGGTCTTTTAGTATAAGAGTTTTTTCCTAAGTATTTTTTTAGAATTAATAAAGATTGAATGCTAGATTTTTTCTAAGATAGAATTGTTATATAATATCATGAAATTACTTTATTTTTTTAATTTAAATTAATAATATCTTTAACAAATAAACGTATCTTTTCTTTTCTGTTTCCATATCACCTAGCTCAATTAATTACTTTGGTCATTCATCAATTTGCTAATTGTTTTAGAGTAAAATTGGAGAACCGGTATATATACCTTGTATTAATTGTGCATGAATTAACATGAAATTACTAGCTAGAGGTCAAAATTGAGATTCGTTGAAAAGAATTGACACAAGCTTATGAAGAAGGGGGTAATAAGTATGGTTGTGATGAAAGGGTGATGTTAGTTCACTTAGTTTGGAGCCAACAACAATAATAACAATAAGAGGTGATTCAAAAGCAAGGGATGAATAGATAGAAAATTTAACTTTTGTGATTCTCCATGTTCAATTTTGATTGACTTGGGAGTACACACACTTTTTGTGGGCCAATAACACAATGATTATTTTGGCCATCATTCAATTCAAAAGTAGCAGTCACTATATAGGGCTGTTTGGATGAGCACTCATTTCTATGGAGCTATCCCTAATTAGAATGTGAGGCACAAGGAAGGTAAAAAAAAAAAAAGAAGAGAGAATATAGATAACAATTTTTTTTAACAACGTTAACAACAGATTAAAAAAAGAAAGTTAATCTTAATTTTAAAATTTAAATTTTAAATTAATTAAATTTATTCATATTTAGTGAATCTGAGATGTAATTTATTATTCACATTGTTTACAATATCTGTTATCGAAATTAAAAAAAAAAGCATTTATAGTGGTTTCTTGCTAGCAATGGAGCTATCCTCTACAGAAGAAATTAAAGTGGCAGCCACACCTTTAATTTCCTCAATCCCAACAAATTCAAGCTCATAAGCTAGTCTATTCCTACATATACCTTTGCTCTGATATGCCAATAATGCGCAATATAATCTAATATTCACTACTAGTTTTTCATTGGCTAGGAGATTATCTTTAATATTTAGAGTTTGTTCGGTTTCAATTCAATTTTATTTTATATTTTATGAAATTTTAAATTAATATTTGTGAAATTATATTTTAAAAATAATAATTTAAGATTAAATATAAAATTTATTATTTTAATATTTAGTTTTAAATTTTATACAAACTAAAAAAATTTAATAATTAATTCTCCAGTAAAATAAAATCGTCTCTTTATGCTCATTAATTTTAAAATAAATTTTGAAATTGTCCACTTCTTGTATATGCCAAATTTAAAATTTCAAAAGTACTTCATTAAAATCGTTCTTATAAACCAATTGATTGGGTTCTAAAACATGGAACAATTATAGGGTTTTTTATTCTAATAAATAAAATAATTATAATAATTACTGAAATAAATAATTTAAAAATTTTTTATCGAAATAAATGTTCCTATTTTATTTCGTTTATACTGTAAACGAGATAATTTTGTATGTATCTTATTTATAATGTAAACAAGATACATGCATGCTTATCTCGTTTTACCTGTCGACGCCTATAAATATATGTCGTTCACAGCGTGATTCTGACCCCAGTTTAACCTAGTCAACCATTTTCTCCTCTCTATTATTTCTTTTTGACCATGTTTTCGACTATTACTGCGATGGCGCGCCAGGTGGAGAACGACGAAAATATCAACAGATTGAACGAGACGTTGCATTACGCGGAGACAGCCGACTTTGAGGTTAGTTTTGTTTTGTTTAATTGTGTGCAATCCCATATGAATTTTTTTTTGTATGTGACCATGGTTAGGGTAGTTACGAAGAACTAGAACATAGTTTGTAGTTTTAGCAGTAAGTCTCTAGCTAGTAGAAATTTAGAACTCTATTTACCTGTGGAAGGTTGTTACGACATAAATATTAATTTGGAACCGTGTTTAACTTGTACACTCTTGCTATCATTTATAACGTTCTAATTAGGTTTTGTTTAGTATATAATATGTAATTTAAAAATATGTGTAAGTTAGAAGCATATAAATATGTTCTTAAGTAGAAGTAAATGTAAGTTAGAAAGAAATATGTATTTAACTTTAATGTTGTTGTATATCATATTAAGTTCATCTAATTACAAAACTAAAAAGAAGTGTAAGAATTCAATAAACTAGCAGCCCATCATGTGGGGTTACATGACGTCTGAGATTAGTAAGGAAGAACGACCATGACTCCGTGCTCTCGGATTCGACAATGGTAAAAGCAATAGGCAGGATGTTGCTATTGCCGTCTTGTGATATCGCAATAAGCAACACTCCACCGTATCTCCCATACAGATGTGTGTCGTCGACGTAAACAAATGGCTTGCAATGCTTGAATGCCTCGACACATGACGGAAAAGTCCAAAATACTTTGTCGAATATGCTACAGTTGCGGACCAGAAGGTGTCTATCATAGTACGATCCGCCCCGTAGGTCACAAATGGTTCCAGAAAAATAGCTCTGCATTGCTTGAAGCAGCTTTGGCACCTTGTTGAATGACTCCTCCCAATCTCCGTAGATCTGTACAATTGCCTTCTGCTTCGCCATCCACACTTTTCTGTAGGAAGGTTTGAAGTGATAGCTTGCCCGGACCGCACCTTGCAAAACCGGAATGCTCACGGAAGGATTGGACTGTATCAACGGTAATATGACCCTGCATATGAGACTGCTGTCTAACTGACGATGGTCTTGAGACATGGTGGGTGCTAAAGAACTGTGCGCACCACCAATCCTCCGAACCTCCCTAACACAACAAAAGAGTATTAGTTCAGCTATATCTCAAAACTACTTTATATTTTGCATAGAAGTACTGAAAAGCACAATTAAAGTTGGACTTACCAATATCCGAGGTTCTGCCTAAGGGCCATATGGAGGCTCCATGGACACCCATTTGTAGCTTGCCGGCACTGCACATGGTACTTTAGTCGGTTTGATTCGATTACCTGGTACTCTGTACTCCTGCAAATACTGTAATTCTTCATACCCTAGAGCCCTGCGTCTCGGCATTTGAATATGTGGTCGACCCGAAACTCTACCCCCACCATCCAGATTGTAATCCTCTTCTCCCGTGTCAGAAAACAGAGTCCTCTCATGCATGGTGTCCAGATCCAGACTATGATAACGATTTGGCATTGTCGATAGCGCCGGAATTGGGTAAGGTGGAGGCAAGACATGACGCGCCACATTCGGGGTGGGCATCTTGGGTACAAACTCCTCATCATCGCCCTCTTCGAAAGAATCACTATCGGCACTATCCGCCGCGTATTCTTCGTCTGACTCCTTGTCGCCCGCATCCGCCTTATCAACTGGAACAACGATATGGATCGATGGTGGTGCAAGAGGTCAGTCGTCCTGGACATAGGTCGAGTGTACAAAATCACCACGACCAATATCTCCAACCTCGGCGGAAAGCTCCATCACCTGTTCTGCCATGATCCTCCTAGGGATGTCAAACATGAGTCGAACATGCTCGTTCCCTAGAAGGTGAAAGAGTCGAAACCGGAAAACTCCATTACCCATGGGTGCTAGCAACCTATACCCCACCTTTCTGACCTCCCTCGCTTCTATATCACCGAGGTTATTCAGTATCAAACTCTTCAACTCCGACAACGTACTTACACACTAAGTGCGCAATAGCATCGGATACTCACACTCAAATATCACCCCATTGTCGCCATTTCTCATACGACAATCAGGATAACACACACAACCATGTATACGCTGTTGTTGTTATTGGCCATCGTTGCGTTATTTTTGTGAGAAAAACAAGACAGAAAAATATATAAAATGTGTGTGGAGGATGCCAAAGGTTGCACATCCTTTTATAGCAGCTGAAAATTTGTCCTCTTGTATCTCGTTTATAGTGTAAACGAGGTATACACGTGTCAGCCTAACTTGTCTTATCTCGTTTACACTGTAAACAAGATACATGTGAAATTATTTCGTTTACAGTGTAAACAAAATAAAAGAAAGACATTTATTTGATAAAATATTTTTAAAATTATTTATTTCGGTAATTATTATAATTATTTTATTTATTAAAATAAAAAATTCAACAATTATAGCATCTATAAAAAATTAAAGTTTCTACACAATCACAAAATTTTAGTTTATCACATTTTCTTCCAACAATAGTTAATATATATATATATATAATTTTTAAATGAATAAATAAATTATACTATTTAATTTTAATTACTTATTTATTAATAACTGAAAAAATAACTATATATATTAGAGCCACAGAGACTATCTAATGATTTAAAGACCTCTTATTTGCACCATGTTATTAACATGATATTCAACACTTAACGAAATATGAAAAAAGAAAACGAAAAAAAAAGTGTCTTGATTGATAAATTATTATTATGTATACGTAGGAGGTAGAGGGTGGAAAAAAAGAGCTTAGTATAGGAAAATAGTGAGACAAGAATAAGAAGACAAGGAATAGGCAAGGAGGGAAGAAAAGTCTTAGAGAAGCCATCAATTTCCGCAAAGGGAGCAAGTTGAGGAACTATACAGTTACAAATATCGCAGCATCAACCATGGATGCCTAATCAAATAGTAATGATGTTAAATCATAAAATTATATTATTTGTATTGAGTCGGATCTCATCCGATCTTATGGTGCAAAATTAGCCTCATCGAGAGTGATAGGTAGTAATTAAATTAATATTATAAACTTTAGTATTCTATTTATTTAACAAAGGTAGCTTGTGCCCATCATGGGCATCAAAAATTGAGAGTCCTAACTTCAAAGATTAAATTATATATTAAACAGATACCCATTATCCCACATAGGTCTCTCTCGTTTAAGTCTCTTCCCCCTTAATCCACTTTTTTTTTATAATGACCTCAATAGATTCCTTTTCTCTTAATTATCATCTTGATTAGATATTGTCATTAAAAAGCGAGATTAACGTAACCTTGATGATATATAGAACTAATTAAATTAAAGTGAAATTCCGCTTGGCAGTCTATTCGATCTCCACACACACCACCTCAACGTAACTTATTATGTAGTCTTAGCTTTTTTTTTTTTTTGGGAAGAAAATTAAATTAAACCTCGTAATCCATTATGAAACCTGTCTATAAAGTGCTTTGAGAAGATGAAATAGTAGTTTCTAGATTGAAATTTAAATATTATATTATTATTTATTATTTATAAACCTAAGATAAAATGAATTAATAATAAACTTATTATGTGCTTTTATGAAAACACAGGTGAACTAAATTCATAAATATTTATTAACTTCAATTTTTAAAATAAGTTATTTAAAAATATATACGTTCACTAATAAGTTATTACAAGCTACACATGATCATTACTGCTAGATATTATAATATAGAGAGGAACTGTTGATCTAATCAGATAGATCTGCGCCATCTTCAAACTTTAGACTTTAACTTTTTCACATGTGACGTTTATAATTATGCAATGTAATCCCTCAGCCAATAGGAAACAGTAGCTAAAAGTAATGAACTCATAATAACGAACAAGCCCTTTGTATAGAATGAAATATAGCTAGTTTAGAATTGAAAATAGACTCTTTAAGGGGTTTTTTCTTTTTCACTAGAATATATTCACCAGATTGAATTTTTCGGATACTGCAGAGACATACAGCATGATTAGTGACTCTCTTAATAAACAAGCTCCATTCTCATCTTTTAAAAAAATTCTAATCCAAAAAATATAATTAAAAGATATATTTATATGTCATTATAAAAATTTAACTAACATAATTTTACATCATTAGATATAATTTTATATTATTAAAAATATTAATAATAACTAATTAATGACTACAAATTACAAAACTTGCTGTCCTAACACTCATCTTAAATATAATTAATTACATTGTATTATTATTAGCTAATAAGAAAGTTCTTTGATATTACACATGTGGTTATAAATGCATTTGTATATTAACATACACGTGTTAATTAATAAATTAAGTATGGGGTGATACATAAATAAACTTTTTGCTAATTAATTAATCTTTTTAATGAGGTTTTATTGTGTGCTCTTGTTTGACGACTCACCTACTTGATTTTTTTTGTTTTATTTATTGCTAGAACTAGGTTATCCACAACTATAAGTATCCATGTTGAGCTAAAAAAATTAATCTAATCTAAGCTCATGTTTAGATAATTCGATTAAAGTAGTATATATGCATGCAGCTATGACAAGAATTAACTTAAAATCAATTTAAACTATATGTATTAATATTATGATAACAAACAAGATATGAACTATATTGACTGGCATGAATTCAGCTTCAAAGAGTTACAAGCAGCAGAAAAATGTAAAAATGTAAGAGAGAAAGAACCGCGTGAAGTTTGTATTGCAAGAAAGAGAGTGAAATAGAGAAAGTATGAGTGTATTTTATTCTCACACATGCGCGTACGCGAATAATGCTCATTGTAATTGAGCTCAATGCAATCTAATTACAACTGGCAAAAAATATTTGATTAAGTCTATTCTAGTCCTAACAAACTCTATAATTAACATAACTAACTTAACTACCTTATTCACTTATATCTTCCTCCAGGGCGAAGCTAGGTTGAAGTTGAGGGAGGGGGCAAAAATTAATCTTGTAATAAAAAAAGAGTAAAATAAAATTTTTAAGGGGGACTAAAATAAAATTTGTACACAATTTATAAAGAAAAATTAAAATTTGGGAGGGGCCATTGCCCTCCTTTTGTTATATGTGACTCCGCTCCTGTCTTCCTCAAACTTAGCTGTGGTTGTGGTAATTAATCTCTCTAAGTTTGTCCTTACATTTGTGAAAGAGAGGTACAGAAAGAAAGAGATATTTATAAAAATATCTCCTATTTGATTAGATGAAGAAATGTAGACAACATAGAGTTTTTTATTGTTGATCATGTCTCTAAGATAGTGAAAATCAATGGTTAAATTATACAATTAATTTCTATATTTTTAATAAAATTATAAATTGGTCTCTATATACACTTTAAAATTTATAATTAAGTCTTTAAAAAAAATTAAAATTTGTAATCAATCCCCACTAACGTTTAGCATAAAACAAATGTTAAACGTTGTTATTTTACCATAATGTCCTTACGAAGCAATATTTTAAGGACTCGTTTTAAATGAGAAGATGAAGATCTCTTACAACATATCTCTAGTATCTTTATTAGGTTTTAAGGATTTCTTCAAGTTTGAATGGATCCAAACCAGTTATCTGAAGGAAGCTCAAGATCTAGGAGTATGAACAAGAGAAGACATCGATGCTTTTGTGGGAAAGAGGTAGTGGTGCTCTCCTCGTCGCCATGAACAGCCCAGATAGGAGATTCGTAGCTTGTTGTAAGTTACCAAAGTGTAATTTCTTTGAGTGGATTGATGAAGAAAAAGATGTGAAGGATAAAAAGAGGACTCACTGTTTTTGTGAAGATCCACTGACACTTCGAACCTCCAGTACCGTGATGAATAAAAATAAAAGATTTATCTCCTGTCCCAATAGAAGATGCAAGTTGTTTGAATAAATTGATAAAAAAGATAAGGCTGGGTGTCGATCTAAATGCACCCAACAAAGAAATAAGGTTTTGAGGAGCTCAAAACATGCTGGAGAATTTGGAAGGTTGGATGAAACTAATAATTCTGCACTAATAAAGGCAAAAAAAGAAAAATAGATAGATTAAATATAGAGATAGGATACATGGAAGCAAATGTTGGAAGATTGTCTTCTGATTTTACATTGCTCCAATAACAAACAGAAAGAATGGAAAGTGGCATGAAGAAGCAAAAAAAAATTGCAGAATATGATATTAACTTGTGTGGTAGTGCTAAAATTTACAGTGTATTAATTTAATTAAGTTTCATAAATTAGAACAAAAGAATATCTACAGTGTGTTTGTGTAGTATTTAGTGCTAAATGTAATCATCTTTTTTTTTTTTACCAATAACAAGTAATAATAAAAAAATAGTTAACATTCATATCATTCTTTTTCACAAAAGACTATTAGATAAAATACATAATAAAGTAGTTAACATTCATTAAAGTGTAGTTAAAGTGGTCTCTCTAAAACAGCAAGCCACATGCCAAACAGAACAAAAGTAATAAAAAGAGATCGACCATATGACAACAACAACAAAAACAAAACAAGCATCCTAAATAGGGTTCAATAAAAGTGGTCCAATCACACTAAAAGTACATGGACATAGAATTTAATAAAGTTCACAACCAGAAACTAATACTACTAAATCCTAAATATCTAAAAAAACTAATCTGCTGTGAGGTCAATCGTTTCATTTGGTCCAACTTTTGCCTTCTTCACACCTATCTTAAGTTTTTCACTGCTTCTTACACCAAAAATTATTGTCTTAGATAGTAGTGGAGCTGTGAAACTTGTTGGAACTGGTGTAGATAGTGGTGGAGCTGTGACACTTGTTAGAGCTGATAAAGATAGTGGTAGAGCTAGTTGAGGTAGTAGTGGAGATGTGAAACTTGTTGGAGCTAGTGCAGGTAGTGGTAGAGTTGTGAAACTTGTTGGAGCTGGTACAGGTAGTAATGGAGCTGGTTGAGAAATAGCAACAACATGTATATATAGCAGACCTAGCATTTTTAGATCTTGATCTTCTGCCACGTCCCCTTTTCATTCTTCTTTGGCTTACAGTAGTAGAAGGAGCAGTAAAAGTTTCAGCAGAAGCAGGAGCAGGAGCACTGCCTTGAGAAGCAGGAGCACTGCCTTGAGAAGCAGGAGCACTGCTTTGAGGAGTAGGAGCACTACCCTAAAAAGCAGCACTTGCTTGAGGTGAACTTCCAGATCTAGGATTATTTCCTAAAAATAAGATCACATAGTATAACATAAGAAATATAGTTTAAAACCACAAGAAACAAGCCAGGATTTGAAACCAGAGACCTGTTATGTTTGGATTAGGACAATGCCTCCTATTGTGTCCATATTGGCCACAGTTGCTGCAGGTAACTGTTAAGTCCCACTTTTATTGTTGCAGGTCTGACTACGGGGCTAAAAATCTAGTTGTAGTTGACTCCTTGCCTCTAATGAAAGCATTTGGCCACATGCCTCGCTTTATATTTCTGAATAGTTCCATCAAGGTTCCTCTTTACTCTAAAAATCCATCGACAACCTATTGGCTCCGAATAAGCAGGTGGATCAACCAGCTTCTAGGTTTGGTTCTTCATGAGGGTTGAGTATTCCTCATTCATTGTCCCCCTCCAATATGGGATTGAAGGTTACAATAGACTTAGAGAAAGGGGGAGGGTTGAATCTATGACATTCTTTTACTTTGATTAGATTATGTCTTTATGCCCAACTTCAATCTTGATTTCTGTTTGAACTGTGCAGCGAAAAAATTAAGAGAAAATTTAGATTTGTCTCATAAATTTTAGAAAACAGAACAACAAGAGAAGGAAGAAGTTGACACAGTTATATATCCTGGTTCAGTTGCTTTGTGCAATGCAACCTACATCCAGTCTCTACCACAACAGTGGTGAAATTTTCATTATTGTCAAAGTATTACATACACCAATTCCCAAGATTCACACAATCCTATCTGAACACACAAGTTTCTTCCTAAACTTGACTTGGTTATGCTAATATCTAACTCTTTACACTAAGTGCTTACCCAACTTAGTAAGGGGCACCTCTCTGGTACGAGACACAAGACAGAAAATTACAACCAAAGAAAATCTAAAATCACACTTGGCTTTTTTCTCAAGTGTTTCACTCAACCTTTTTCACTCTTAAGAATTTTTTCAATGTCTCTCTATTAGCCTTTTACCTCTCAAAGACAATACAGAAGGGTATAAATTGAAGCAGAAATACAAAACAGAAAAACATGAAGGAGATGATGAATAACAGCCTTTGTTGCTATAAGTTGAACCGCATTAAGCTATCACTGATGAAGCTCTTCATCTTGGTGGAATGTTTCTTTAGCTTAGAAAAACTGTCTAAAACGTTGAACTCTTCACAAGGAAGCTCTCAAACAAAATCAGATTCTAGTTCTCTCTCCTTGTTTCAAAACAGAAAACTTTTTTTCTTTTTGTACCTTGTAGAAAGTCACAGTTTAGGTTTTTCTTAAGTCAACTCTTTGAATTCTGAGCTTCCTTAACTTGTCATCTCTCTTTCTTCAATTAACCCTTAAATTAGGTATTTCAAAGTTGGTTCTTTTTGCTTGACCGAAGACCTCAAAGCAACAAAAAAATTGTTCAGTGGTAAACTCAAATCCAAACTCTTGAGATAGTGCTTTATTCCCAAGAAACAATTTAAACCTTTGATTCATAGCAGTGATTATCAGAAATCACTTTCTCTATATATTCCAAATTGGCATTGTAGAAATTTGAAGGAGTGAAAAAAATAATTTACATGCAAATAGAAATAAATCACCTTTATACTCTGACTTAGCTTAGCTTGCTTTGATTAGGGTGATTAGACATTTGCTTTTGTGATTTATCTTTCTCTTTCTTTCTTCTCTGGTAGATGAACCAGAAAGAAGCTTTCTCTCTTTCTTCATGAGTCTGACTGAAGAGAACTTCGTGGATGTTGGCTTCAACTGGATTAACTTGGACTTGGATTGACTTTTCACTCAACCTAATTGATTTCTTTGTTTCACTTCTTTGGGCTTTGAGAGTTAGAGAACTCACCAACAATTCTTTGTTTCTTGTTTCCATCTCTTTGGGTTGCTGCTACTTTAATTTTGGCCTGCAACACTTATAAAAAACAATCTAAACTAATTAGGTGTTTAACCCAATAAATAAATATTTGTCATCATCATTTAAGTTAATTATGTTCTTAGCTCTATAGGGATCGCAAGTGCCTGAACAATTGAGTGTAGAAGGTTATTGTTGGTGCCTTCTTCGGCAACTAGAATGGTAGCAAACGCTCTAGGTTTAAAAATGTCACTCTTGCTTCGAGTTTGCATAGCATGGGTGTTTTGAGTATGAGTGTCTTGAGCGGTAAGAGAGGCACCATTATGTGAATCAACCTGAATGTTGGGTCCAATAACAACCTGTAAAGGCACAATTATAGAAGATTCTGCATTTTCAACAATTACATTAGTAAAATTATCAACAGATGCAACATTAGTTACATGAACAGATATTGTTGGCAATGAATTATATATGAAATTGGTAAAATTGGAAGGAGGATTGTGAATGCCTATGCATGTTAGTTGAATTGTATAGGTGAAGGGTGGTATGGTTTTGGTTTTTCAAGATTGAGGGTAGTGTGATGGTCACTAAAGAGGAGAGAAAAGGGGAATTTGTGTTCACAAAATAGGACATGGAGGGTAATATACATTCTGCTTGATGGAGATAGGCACTTGTAGCCTTTATGGTTAGAGCTATAACCAATAAAGATGCACTTGATGGACCTATGATCAAAATTATGTCTGTTATACGGTCTTAGCCAAGGATAGTAGGTACAGCCAAAGGTCTTTAAAGTACTGTAATCAGGTGAGGTATGGAAGAGAGTTTATAGGGGTATTTTGAGGTTAAGAACTGGGGTGGGTAGTCTGTTTATGAGGTAGGTGGAGGTCAATATTGCTTCATTCCATAAGGATATGAGAAGGTTGGCTTGGGACAGTAGTGTTAGTGAGGTCTCTGTTAGGTGTATGTGTTTCCTTTCTACACAACCGTTCTATTGGTGTGTGTGAGGATAGATAAGCTTATGCTGAATTTCCTATTATCCAAGGTATTGAGTGAACACTTTGGATAGGTATTCTCCACCGTTATCTGTTTGAAGTGCTTCAATTTTATGGTTTATTTTAGACTCTATCGTGATTTTAAACTGACAGAAAGCTGTGAAGGTTTGTGATTTTGTTTAGAGGAGATAGGTGAAGGTGTATCTGCTGAAGGCATCGATGAAGCAAACATAATACTTAAAGCCTGATCTGCTGATGGTTGGTGCAAGTCCCCAAAAATAAGAATATACTAGTTCTAAGGGTGTGTTGTATTTGTTTTTGTGACTTTGAGAAAAAGAGTTGATGTATTTTATTGATGAGGCATGATTCACAGTGTGTGTTGGAGCTGTTGTGCTCTTGGCAAAATGGGATTTGACTCTTGGTGAGAACAGTTTTGGTAATGTTGTGTGAGGGGTGGCCTAGTCTACGGTGCCAGAGGTCAAATGTGCTAGTGTTATTGGATTCGGAATTTGGTTCTTGATTGCCTAAGGACTTGCTGTTGATTTCAGGTATGTTAGTGATAATAGCATCATTAGAATTGGTAGTATTAGCATTGATAGTAGAGATAGAAAAAACAATATTGGCTGCAACTTTGTTTATATTGAGAATGACATGATGATGAATTTGAACATTATTGTTTGCACTTCTATCTTGACTACTACTATTACAACTGCTAGTGTGCTGTCTATCGCTATTACAACTACTAAATTTTTCTTCTTTTTCTTTTATCGAGCTGTGACTATTTTTTGCTTTCTGAATTATACTACTAACTTGACCATTATTTTAAAACTGCTAGTACTGCTGGTGCTACTAATGCAGCTATTAATCACTTCTTCTTTTTCTCTTGTTGAGTTGCTGCTATTTTTTTCCTTTTTCCCTTCTCTTTCTTTTCTCAGACTATTAGCAAGCACCACACTATCAGCAGCAATATTAGCACAAATTTTCTTTTTCTTTTCAGTAGAAAAATCTTGAACTTTATCAATTTTTCATATTGGCCTTTGTATCTGAATGTTATCAAAATGATATAATTCATTTTTAAGCCTGTCTTGTAGTAGAATTTTTTTGGATTTATGGTATTTTACAGCACACAAGTAAAGGAAGAATTCAAAAAATACTCTATTGTCAAGTGCAAATTTGGAGACACTCATTAAATTCTTTGAAATTTATAGGACATAAAGCAAATTCTAGAGTTTAAAAAACTTGTTTGACATAGATGCATGCATGATAGTCCTTCCAATGTTAGCAATATTCATATCTTTTCATTACCTCTAAACATTTGCTCAGGTTCTTCATATTCTGAACTATTGATCAGGTTCATTTGATCAAAAGTGATGTAGTGAAATGTTCTAGAATTAAGATACCATCCTGCGTTACTGCTGCTTGCTGGAGCTGTCAACAAATCTTGAGGAGCTTGGTTAGGGTGGTTTGGTTTTTGAATGCACTGGTAGTGGGGTTGTGTTTGGTTGTTTTGTTGATGGAAAACACCATTTGGTGGCGGAGGCACCTGATTAAAATGTTGAAGTTGTGGATTTTGGTAACTTTAGTTGAATCTATGGTACACTCCTAGATAGTATGACCCATTCTTCCACAAGGCTGACATTAAGGTTTATTCCCTTGCCACCATGATCTGCCTCCTCTAAAGCTTCTTCCTCTACTTCTTCTGCTGCTTTGGCCTCTGTATGAGTCTCTTGTGTAGTTTTTCATAGGAATCTGGTATTGTGTATTCAGCTTCTTTTCTTACATCTGATTCTTTGTGCATCAGGTTTGCATGAGCCATGGTTTGATCTACTTTTCTAAAACTATCATTCACTTCCTCTTGTGCTAGGAGTTGTGACTCAAATTCACTGACTGCCATGTGATCCATTCTTCTATTAATCATGGTGATAAACACACTATATTCTTCATCCAATCCTCCAAAAGCACATTTAAAGTATTCTTCTTTTGCGAGAGGAGCTCCAAGAGTTAAAAGTGAGTTAATTACTTTATTCATCTTGCCAATGTATTCAGAAACTGTGGATCCATCTTTCTTGATTGTCTTCAGTTGCACTTTTAGTGATCTTATCCTTAAATTGAGTCTCGCTACAAAGTAATCTTCTAGAGTATTCCAGATCTCAAATGCATAGTCATATTCTACCACTTTATTAACAAAGATTTCAGTCATGGCAGAGAGCATCTGTGCTACCAGGCACTCATCTCGTTGTTCCTATTTTTCGAATTCTGGAGAGATTCAGTTTTCTACTTGATCTTGATTGGAGTTGAACTTTGTTGAATTGACGATCTCGTGGCAATATGATTTTACAACCTATTTGCCTTGATTTACGCTGGTGCTTGGCGTTTCTATGCCTTGACGTTGTCTTCATCCAGCTTTATTGTTGCTGAAAAATTGGCAATTGAAGTCATTATTGTTGTTGTTGATTGTAGCTGTAAAACTTGAGCAAAGGAATGTTAGTTGACGGAAGATGTGAAACCCTCTATGGATTAGAATCGAAGCTCTGATACCATGTGAAAAAACTAAAATCAAAAGCAGAATTAAGAGAAAATTAAGAGTGAATGAATTTTTGTTATTGATTCAAAAATAAAAAAATACTGTTTTTGAATTTTGCAAAGTTACAATTTATAAAGAAAAAAGGGGTGTGAGAGGTATGGTTGTAGTTGATTACAAAAAAAAACAATAAGCTAACTAACTTACTGACCTGTCACAACAAATTAACAACTTGCTAATTTTAAGGATATTTAGTTGCCTAACTAACACTAACATATGTTACCTAAAGAATCTCTTTTAATTGTAAAAATTCATTTTGATCCTAACACAATTTTATTTGATGGAGGACCCACCAAATTCCATGTTTTGCATCTTGAAAGGGCATGAAATTCAACATTCATAGCTCTCTTTCGATAAAAACATTGCAGTGCTTGTTTGACATTATTTTGGAACATTTTGAGTCAAACTATACGGAGCTGAGATTGAAGCAACTAAAGCTTGAGCTATAACACCTCAAACTAAGTCTTAAAATCTTTGGTTAAGGTGTTTTATATATATATATATATATTGAGAAGAAATCTCATTTTAGTATTATGCAAGGTAAAAAAGAGTATTTAAGGTGTCTTCTCAAAATTATATAACTGTTATTAAAAAAAGACGCGTTAAATAAAAACAAAATATTCTATGAGTCTTAGTTTTTAGTATTTAGTCAGCAGTAATATTAGGAAGATAAAATAAATTGTCAGAATTTGTCTTATTTAATTAGTAGTAATACATGTTTATTTTTAACTCATTTTATTTATGTTACAAATCTTTATTATTCAATCAGTATTCAATAATTCATTGCTTTGGATAAGAAATTCGTCAATAAGTTGTTGTGGGTTGAAAAAATTCTCAAGACAATTGATCATTACATTCTCGGATCATACAATCGATTCGGTAAACGAATACATATTTTTGAACTTTTTAATTCGCGTCAATCAAATAGTATATGCCATCTATGAAAAATTGTTCTTAAGCAGAAAAGTATCCTCCACACAATTATATTGATCGAACAACTCTTATTATTCAAATGTCATTTGGGGGCTACCACTCATTGCATAGCCGATTTATAGATCTATTCGATCGTTCACAATCTTTTAATATAACTTTTTCGCTACCAATTTTTTTCATTTTTTCAATCTAACAAGTTAAGCTTGGAGGCTGCTATAACCACAATTCTGATTTATAGGTCGGAAGCTCGACCTGTTTAATCGAAAATTTTCACATACAGGTGAAGTTTGGGGGCTATGATCTGTCTGTTGGCTATAACTCGACTCAGGTAAAACTATAAATTAGAATCTGATTAAAACTAAATACACACGTGCTAATGGACTTATCCTATAAAATTAAATAAATTGGCGCAGGAATCTCTCCGCACATCTCTCTGAACTACATCACACAATCTACTTTATTTCTTCTTTACACTACTTTTTTAACAACTTATTCCAAGTTGAACATTAAAGTATTTTTTGCAGATACTCTCACCGTAATATTTTATTTCGCCAAAGTGTTTCATCCTTTACCTAAAAAAATGTATAATTTTCTATCAAAACTGAACATTGGCGGAAAGAATCATCATACTTCAGCTGCACACGAACGGAACAACTCGTATTACAAGGAAGAGTGAAATAGAGAAAGTATAATTGTGTTCTATCTTCACATAATATACTAGTATCATATATATATAAGAGTAATGCTCACTGTAATTGAGCTCAATGCAATTCAAATACAACTGAAAAAACATATTTGACTAAATTAATTCTAGTTTTAACAAACTTTATAACTAACGTAACCAACTTAATTACCTTACTCACTTATAAATATAGTGATGAATAGATTGATATTTTTCTAAATACGGCATTGATAATATAAAAAATAGATAAAATTTATCTTATATAATATTATTAATTATTACAATAATACATAAATATTAAATAAAATAAATTAGGACCATTTTTTTTGTCTCCTATTATTACCGATAAAATAAATAGTATATCTTGTGCATTTTATTATGGCTGAAATAGATATTGCGAGGCAAATGTTGTAAATGACGAAATTACAAGTTGTAGATAGCAGGATATTTTAGGGACCGACAATGCAATTAATCTGAAACCTGCTTTTTATTTTACCTTTCCAAACATAGATAATAATTCATTGGTGGGTGCGACCTCTCATGCTGTAACACATACATTTTGTGGGGACGATTTTGTAGCTCATATGTTGCATTGCTAGCTAGAATATTTATTTATTTATTAGCTAATTAATTTTATGTGGTGCATGTTTATTTTCTTATTATTAGTGTCATCCGTACGTGTATAACGTATTGTGTGAAGATGAGTTTTGTTAATTAGTGGCAATATACTCTAATCATAAACATTTTATTTTATTAAACACACCAAAATTAATTATTATATATATAATTTTATTTTTAATATATATTTTATACTAATAATTAATTTTAATATCTGATTTCAATATATATTTAACATGATTAGTTGTTAATTAAATTATTCTATTATATATATCGTAGGAGTGTTAAATCATTTATTGAATTTGAATAAGTGCGGATTTGGAGGGCTGATTAGGGTTTTTATGATAATGAAACAATCTAGCTAAGAGTAGAGTGGATTCATGTCTAGCTACGAATGAGGTTTTTTCTAATTTTTTATGCATACCAAACAGACACGCACCCAAAAAATTAAATTAAAAAAAAAAATGAAAAAAGAAGTGTGGAGGATAAGACGCACATAGCGAACGCTGTAGCTGAATGTGTACAACAATACAAGAAAATTACTTTCGAGCTGTCTATTATTGTTGATAAATACATAGAGGTCAATTCCATATTATATTAATTAGATTTTTAATTAAAAACGGGCCACTAAAGTCACCAGTCATCACTAATAATAATCACTCACTAGGAAGGAATTGAAGCAAGAGAAGAAGTTGAAAACTATGGCGAGTGAATAATCCGAAATCCAATCCCTACTACTGTGAAAGCAAAAGGTGAAGCTTTAATTTTCTTTTGGGCGATGATGATGATGATGATGATGATGATGGATACATAGTTAGTTTGTCTAAGCTTAGATAGCAGCTTTCTACCTTGAAGATTAAAGATCATCAATCATTATTATTTATTTTATGGTATGAAAACAACACACTCCAAACTCTTTATATTATTTCTTCTGCACATACACATATCTATCTATATCTTGATGGATCTGTTTCCATTATTTCTCTATTGTTTATTTCCTTTTGTTTCTCTTTTCACCATCAAATTTCAATTCAGATCCCCTTAAAAAATTATATTCTAATAATATTTCATCTTTGCCTTTTTGTTTCAGGATCTGTGAGTACCAAGCTAGCCCAACCCAATATTATTGGTACTGGATCAATTAATTAATATATTATAATATGCTTTTATAAATAATGATTGTGGTGCAGAGAACTAATAATAGAAAGTTTAAATGTTTGTCCGTACAGTGGGGAGAGAGAATAAGAATTTGAGATCAGAGATGGCAACGTACTTTCATGGAAGCAATTCTGAAATGCAATCTTCTTCGCCTTCAGCTTCCGCTTCTGGTGCAGATGGTGGCTTGCAGACACTTTACCTTATGAACCCAAACTACCACCACGTGCCCTATTCTGACGCGCCGACGCAAAACATGCTTCTTCTTAATCCTAACCACCAAGCTCACGCGCTCAACCTCGCCAACTTATCCCACGCGCCCCCTCCACCACACCACCAACTACTCATTCATCGACTTCCCAACTCCGACGACAACACCCGGGCCTCTCTCTTCGGACACCACGACATCGCCACGGCTACCGCCCCGCCCACTTTCCACGGCTTCTCTGCGCCGCGCGTGCAGTACAATCTGTGGGGCTCTGTGGTCGACCAGCCTCAGCCGTCGCCGTCCAGCAGCTCCGGAGGCGCCGACATGGGTTTCCGGCGGCCTACTCAGCAGGGCTTATCGCTCAGCCTCTCCTCACAGCAGCAGCAGCAGCAGCAACAGCAACAAACAGGTACCTATAGGTCTCTCTCCGGCGAGGTTGAAGTTGCCGTTGCCGGAGGTGTCGGTAACTCGCCGTCATCGGCGTCGAACGGGATCTCGGGCGTGCAGGGTGTTCTGTTGGGATCAAAGTACCTGAAAGCCGCACAGGAGCTTCTTGACGAGGTGGTGAACGTGGGCAATAAGGGAATTTCAAAGGAGGAGTTGGCAGAGAAGGTGAAGCCCAATAGGGAATCAAATTCTGGCGTGGGCGAAGGATCCAGTGGCGGCGGCGGAGAGAACAGTGACGCCGGGAAGCATGTTGCTGAACTGACCACTGCTCAGAGACAAGAGCTTCAGATGAAGAAATCCAAGCTTGTCTCCATGCTCGATGAGGTAGTAATAATAAATATCTATAACATTATTTCATCTTCTCAATTATTTATTATGCACATACATTTTTATAGTGCCTTTATCTTCTTTCCTTTCTTGTTCCATTTTGCTCCCTCTGTTTATTTAATAATAAGTATCAATTATTAGTCATGTGTATATGGTAAGTACTAACAGTGTACTAGTTAATTAATTAGTAGTATATTAGGTAATAATAATTGCTGCTATGCGGTTTTTGGTTTTTGTTGTCATCATTCAATGTGAGCAAGTAATGTATGCGTGATTCATCCATCAGCTTTTGGAGGAATAATCAAGAATATGACAGTGGTAGTGCATGGTTCAGTGAAACTGACAGGAACTAACTAACACACACACTCGTTTTCAGTTCTAACTTGTAGAGAGGAAAAGGAAAGTAAGGTGTTGATGAGTAGTAGATAGTGTGTCAGAGAATATAATAATTTTTGTGTTTTGGACCCATCTGGAAAATCCAAAACCATGGCAGTATTACTGATTGTGATATTGGATGGAATGGAAATAAATAATGCACATCTATGAGAGAGTTAAAGTAATATGGGTCCAATTTTCTTACCTTTAATTTGTGTCATTGTCCTTTCATGGTTCATCTTTAAGGAACATTATTAAATAAAATATATGCAGGTGGAACAAAGGTACCGGCAATACCACCACCAAATGCAAGTTGTGATATCATCGTTTGAGCAAGCGGCGGGTTTCGGGGCGGCCAAATCGTACACGTCGCTAGCCCTAAAGACAATCTCGAAGCAATTCCGGTGCCTTAAGGATGCCATATCTTCACAGATAAGAGCAACGAGCAAGACATTGGGAGAGGATGATTGCTTAGGAGCTAAGGTAGAAGGTTCCAGGCTTAGGTATGTGGATCACCATCTTCGTCAACAAAGGGCACTGCAGCAACTTGGAATGATTCAACCCAATGCTTGGAGGCCACAAAGAGGCTTACCTGAACGCGCTGTTTCAATTCTTCGTGCATGGCTTTTTGAGCATTTCCTTCACCCGTAAGTTATCTATCTCCTTCACATCGTCATTGCCATTCATCAACTTAATCATCACATTTTTCATTTCAATTTTCACCTTGCAGTTATCCTAAGGACTCTGATAAAGTGATGCTAGCAAAGCAAACTGGACTTACTAGGAGCCAGGTATGCATACGTTTCATCAACAGATTTCAACCCTTTTGTTTACTTACATTACAAGATAATAACAGCAATATAATGAATGTGGATGCAGGTGTCTAACTGGTTCATCAATGCCCGGGTTCGGCTATGGAAACCAATGGTTGAGGAAATGTACATGGAAGAAGTGAAGGAGCAAGAAAACAATAACAATAACAACAACAACAACAACGGTTCGGAGAGATCAAAGGAATCAAGCAAGGAGTTAGGTTCAGCTTCAAATGCTACTACTAATAATGGAGCTCCTGATAATAATAACAATAATAATCCAGTTCTTGATCCCATAAAAGTTCTTCATCAATCAAAACAAGAATGCTTCAACAACAACAGCTCTCCAACCGGCGCCGGCGAGATCTCGGTGAATTCTTCCTTGTCCACTTCTCCCATGGGTGGAGGAGTAGGATCCCTTCAATCCCACAGCGGTTTCCATCTTGCAGGTTCCTCTGACATGCAAATTAGGAGCCCAAACAAGGCTAGAAACGCTTCCGAAATTATGCATAACTCCCCAAGTAGTATCCTCTCAGTGGACATGGAAATGAAGCACATCAATGGGGATCATCATAGAGAACCCAATAGTATCACTGGTTATGGAGCTTTCTCAATGGAAGACATTGGAACCAGGTTCAGTACTGTCACTGATCATCATCATCATCAATTAGGTTCTTCAAGGTTCCAAGGAAACAATGGTGTGTCTCTCACCCTGGGGCTTCCACACAACGACAACAGTGTTCCTATCTCCGCAACTCAACATGGATTTCTTCCACAGAATATGCATAGTTTGGGAAGGAGACTTGAGATTGGAAACAATGGGAACGAGTTTTGTGTGATCAACAATCCAAGTTCTTCTCACCCTGGACCTACCTATGAAAGCATTGACATTCAGAACAGAAAGAGGTTTGCTGCACAGTTATTGCATGATTTTGTGGCTTGATCACAAACTCATACATAGTTATGGATACCGCAAGGAAAAGGCACAATGGTTTACATATTATACACTCACTTGGATTGCCATGATGAAACTTTATATATTCCTGTATTCTTTTTTCTGGTATATTGATTTGCCTGCGGTAGAGAAGGGGCAAGCTTAGCTTTATATATAATTATATATATAGGGTTCATAAAGTTGGGGGAGGGTATATTTGTATAGGGTATATTATATTGGATATGTAGGTAGCTAGGAAGGTGTGTAGAAAGGATTTGATGATTTCAATGATTTCTTTTGATACAAGCCATATATGTTATATATAGAACCATGAATTCAGTATTCCAACATGTCACTTTTGATTTGTTGCTTGCTTATTGTCTATTATTCTATACATTCATCTCTACCTAGGGTTGGAATCGCGGAACACATCAAGTAACATCAGAGGTGAGGATTAGAGAAAATATTTTACGAAAACTTTTAAATATCTTGGGTGCATTATATATATAGGATAATGAAGAGATCAGATTGAACAAGATGTAAATCATAGGATTCAACTAGGTTGGTCAAAATGACGGAGTATGATTTTATATGTAATAAAAAGTGTCTTTAAAACTTAAAGATAAATTCTATCATACTATCACACTAGCTACGCTTTATGATATAGTGTTGGGTGGCTAAAGGAGAGAACGAACATAAATTAAGTGTGACAAAGATGAAGATATTGAGATGGATGAGTGATCATACACGATTGGATAGAATAAGAAATGAAGATATAAGAGAGAGTTGGAGTAGCACCTATCGTGAAAAAGATAATAGAATCTCGTTTCAGATGGTTTGGACATGTGAGAAGAAGGCCTACAGAATATCCAATCGAGAGGGTGGATAAGATAGAAGATGGATAAAGGATGAAAGGTAGAAGAAGACTTAGAAAAATTATTCATAAGGTGGTCAAACGAGATTTACATATAAACAGTCTTTTGGTAGACATAATATATAATAGAATTTAATAATATCGTTTGATTCATATACCTAATCTTACTGTTAAATAAGACAAGATTTTATTGTTGTTGTTTTTATTTTTTATGATATACATTATAACATTCTTTTATACGGTGAAATTTAATGACGGTTTGAATACTTTAATTTACTAAACTACTATGCATGCATGCAAATGTATATATGTATGTAGAAACAAAGTTGTTCTATATATAGCCGAGTCAGCTTAATTTATTCTTAATATAAAAAGGAGAAAGAAAATAATACCGGATGATAACTATTTATATTAATATTGAAGCGGTAAACATTCCGATCAATTTCTGTTTCGAATGACTACAGAATCCCATGCATAATTACCAAATCAAAATAGGAACAACTAATTAGTTGTGACGCAACATTTCTCCCTAATTAGCTTAATAAATTTCCTCATTCACTACATTTTAATGACTAATACGAACTAATAAATATCTATATAATTAAGACATTGGGATTGGTTCATGTATATTATATATTGTCTTCATGAAATTAGGTTCAATAATATCTAAATTTTATATTAGTGAACGATATCCTAACCATAATTCTTAATGACCCTAAGAAATTGGCTATAAATTTAGTAAAGATATTATTTTCACACTACAATTAGTTACTAAAATCAGTTATCATGTATTTATATATAAATATATATAATTTAATTTATTTTTTAATATATATTTTATATTTTAATATATATTTTATAGCGATGACTGAAGTATAATTATAAATTTAGACTTAGATGAATCTTTTTCTAAATCTAAAGTAACTCAAACTAGTCTCAAAACCTAGAAAATGAATATATAGATAAGCAGAGAGAATAAGAAGAATAAAAGCTAAGAATTTAATGCTAAAAAATATGATTCTCCCAAATGAATTCTGAGTCTGAAGGTCCACACACAGCACCTACGTAGAGTTAGAAGATCCGGTATTTGTTGTAGTTCTCTCTCAAAATTAAAAGGCTTGTAGGTGACGTTACAAACTACTACATATACATATATGTGTGTGTGGCGTGAGAAGATGGCATCTAACTTATCGGAACATGAAATATAAAATGAGCTGTGTGGGCATCCCTATCTGCTTAATTATGCTGGGACCAAAAGGAAAAAAAAGAGAGAGAGAGAGAATAATAACAAGACGCACGACTAAAAACAAAGCTCCGTCCATAGAATATTAATTAGTGCCCTTCGTGCGGGTCCCATGAAATTCATCAACACGTACAACACAACGCTTCTTCATTGTGATGCTTAATTCATAGCTAAATCATGGATTTGGTAAGTTTCTCATTATTAGTCACGGATTGTATTAGATCATTCTTAATTATTGTTAGTGGACAATAGTAATCATCAAAATCTTATCTAACTATGCATGTGTTATGTGTGTGCGCCTATCTTCCTTCTACATATGCATGCGAGTATTATATATTTGACTCAACATGAAAGCAACTCAGAAACATCAATCTACAACAGTAATTCATGTACATGCATCAATATTTAGAGTCGAAATCTTTTTTTTTTCTAATATAAATTTTTTTACCACTACATGTTAAATTTTAAATTATAAATCTTAAATCCTAAATTTTTCAAATAAAAGTTAATAAAATAATTTTATTAAGATTAAAAATTAACTAATATTAATTAATTAAAACATAAATACTAACAATGTGGCATTTATATATGAACAATTTTAGAGAACTAACATTTTTAGTCAGCATCAACTAATATTTTTAAAATTATTTTAAATTCTAAAACTTAAATTATAAATGTCTAACTCTATATCTTAAATTATAAATCTTAAAAAAAATTAGCTAATATTAACTAACTAAAAATTAATTCTCTATATTCTTTTATTCTTATATTAAAGCCAACATACTAATTGGACAAAATCATATAAATAATGAGTCAATTAATATTTTTTTTAAAAAAAAAAAAACAAACTCAATTTTAAACCGGATGCATGTGTTTGCTTTTTACCTAGCTAGGGCATGACCCTAATCTTTGTGAAATGGCCAAATCATGAACAAGGGTAAAATAGTAGTAGAAAATCTAGGTTATTTCAATTAGGGTAAATGGAACATATGCATGGGGGAATTAATTTAAGTTTGTGGCAATAGCAGTGTCGGCGAGAGATGAGAGTAGTATGTATAATAAAGAATTAGCAAATGATGCAATGATTGTGTAGTGGGTGTTGCAACAGCATATCTCTCTTGAAGCTAAATTATTTTGTGTATATCCTTATCCCATATATCAAGATCCGCTTTTGTTGGACTATGTTCTGCTCCATAATCATTCTTCATTAGCATCACTCTTTATTATTAAAGTCACAGATACTTTCATTTTTGGTGCTTTGCCTTCCCCTTTTTCTTTATTATATTTCATTTTTTATATATAGTGGTAATGAACAAATGATATGGTATTTTAGTTAAGAAGAAATAAATACAATCTTTACCAAAAAAGGCGATCATTGCTCTTTAAAATAGTGTACTATACATATTGTATACTTTGATAGGCAAAATTTAGTGAAATTTTCGGATTCTTTAATTCTAAAACTATTTATATTAAATCATTAAAAAAATATTTGAGACCAAAAATATATTTTAAATTTTTTATTTAGACTCAGTTTTTTATTGTTATCTTAATTTATTATTTCTAATTTTAGTATACAATTTTTAAATTTTTTTTCAATTAAAATTTATTAATTTTTATTTTAGACACAATAATAACTTTTTGACAAGAAAAGAACTATAAAGTGATTTTTGGTGTATTGATGACCAAAATACAAAATTTTATTTATATTGTCTATTAGTTTTCGTTAAATTCTGAAAGCCAAATAAAATAGAATAATATTTGTATTATTCTCGTTAAAATTTAAACGGATAAGTAATTTTAACTTACTTTTTTTATTATTTAGACCAATAGTGAGATTACTTTATATAAATTAAAATACAAAATTGTTAATATAATTATACTTGTATATCCCATAAAATAAACTAAGGAAATAAAATTTTCTGACAAAACCAATATTGCCTCTTGAGTCTTGGGACATTAAAGGTATATATGTGATAAATACTTAATTAACAGAGTCTTGAATCTTGGAAATAATATATAACAAATTCTCGAGGTATAATAACACATGCTTGATTAAAATATTCATGTCTACCGAATTTCTAAAGCTATATTTTTATCAACAGGGCAATCATTTATCATGTCATAAACACGTTTAATTTTATATATCCACAAAGAGACTGATACCAATCACAACTTAGGTCAATTACCATTAAGAAGCAAGTTACAACATTTTTTTTCCTTTGTGGATCTCACTCCCAACTCAAATTTGCTATATGCTTTATCATCGTCATCATTGAGATAGATATAGTAAATCTGAAAAACCAACCAAGAACAATTGCATTATTCCTCTGTCCAAAAGACCATGGAATTGCCCAATTAAACCTATTATATATATAGTCAGGGTCATATATAATATGGTAACATTGATCTAAATAGAACCATTTATATATGTTACAATATATTAGAATCAATTAATTTTTATTATAATTATTTAGTATATTTAAATATTTATTATAAGATATTACGTTTTTATTATTTTGATTCGGTTTAATTATTTTACAGGTCTCTATAGTTTCACCGAATTTTTAATTAGGTCCTTATACTTTTTTTTTCAATTAGGTCCCTATACTTTAATTTTTTTTTCAATTAAGTCCCTACCGTCAGCATAACGTTTAAGATAACAGAATATTCTTGGTAAAAAAAGAATATTCTTGTCATTTAGCTAGAGTGGCTAATTGAACTAATATGAATTTTTTCCAAATACCAAAAGCACCCCTCACATTTCATCCCAAAGAAAAAAAAAACCTAAGTTGCTCTCGTCTCCTGCGTCTCCTGCGTCTCGTGTGGGTCTGGTGTCGGTCCGTCGTCGGTCCGTCTCCCCTCGCCTGGTGTCGCCGAGTCTCGTAGTGCCTGGCCTCTCGTCCCCGCGTTGTGTCTCTGCTTCATCTCCCTACACTCGAACTGTCTGTAAACAGGTAACAAAAAAAGCATCTTTTTTTCACTTTTAAAATTTGATGATTATGCTAATTTTATTTTTTTTTTAAATATGGCATTGGTTGATTATGTATTTGTTAAATTGATTTCTGGATTGTTTTGATTTAATGGTTTATTTAGGGTTTACAATATCGATATTTATGTACAGGAATTTTGTTAATTGGTGAATTGACCAATAAATAAGTGTGAAAGTGTGATTTACAATAGTTTAGTTTTGTTTCTCTTAACAGCCTTAATTGATTTGGAGTGTTACTCTCAAGTTTGTAAATTGCTCTGGAAGATGCATAATTCGATGGTTCTTTTTTCATGTTTTGGGTTATGGAATTAAGCAAGATAGGAATAAGTATCGCAAGATTTGAGATGGGTATTTATGTTATGATAGTTTCTATGTTCAAATAATAAATTGTGTTGATGGTTTCACAATCATTGCCTTGCTTCTTATCCATGTTTTGGATGTATGCTGAATTGGGATGACTTCAATTCTAATAAAAAAATTTTAATTATGTGCTTGAATGAAGCTACTATGGTTGGAAAATAATATATAAAAGAAAAGCAAGCATAGGCTTAGGGTGCATTAATAGGTCAGAGCATGGGAAATCTTGCGCACAACAATTTTTAAAAATATGGCATTAGATGGTGAATTTTGTTTATTCTTGAATGTTGATTGTTGTTGCTGTTATGATGTTGCATGCTTTAAATGGATTCTGTTTCTGTTTTTATTAATGTAGTGGTGGGGGACTCAGATTTTATCATAAACATACATTTATGGTGGCAAGTTTCATGATATAGGGAATGAGCTAGAATATTTTGGGAGAAGGGTGTTAGAAGATATGCATTTTGAGCACGATGAATGGAGTTTGCAAGAAATAGTTAGGGAGTTGCAGAAGTTAGGGTACAAAGGATATGCTAGGATCTGGTACTGTGAACCAGGCTGTCAATTGAGCTCAGGTCTCAGAGAGTTGATGAGTGATGGAGATGCCATGACAATAGATAGGTTATTAGTGTCACAGACTGTTAAGCATTGCTCGGTGTATGTTATGATGGCTGCAGGAAAGGTAATGGTGTTGAGATATGTTCGAAGGATAAGGATTATATGCCAATTGAAACTGAGTACAATGGTAGTGGTTTCATAGAAGTAGAAGTTGAAGGTGAATCAGAGGCGTCTAGTGAGGAGGATAGATTTAATGATAGTGTTGACGATGGAGATCACGAGGATCATTTTGGGTTAGATGTTGAAGATGAAAATGATGGTGGATTTGCAAATTCTTTTGGGGGGTTTGATGGCCCGTTAAATGAAGATGACAATGCTCAAGCTGCTGGTGTTGATGCTGCTATGAATGATGCCGCTGTTAGGGAAGATGTTGAAGTTAGAGAAATTTCTGAGGATTATGAAATTGAAGATGTTGATAGCTATGAGGGAGATTCGGATGATATGATTAAGAAGAGAAGATATCCTAAATATAATGAGGCCGAGATGAGTAAGGAATATGAGTTTAAGGTGGGGTTGGAGTTCAAGTCACTTTGTCAGTTTAAGAATGCTATTAGAGTGCATGCTTTGTTGAATCGAAGGGACATTAGGTATATCAAGAATGATAAGGTTAGATGTAGAGTGGGCTGCAGAGGAAAGAAAGGAAAGTATAGGTGGATGGCATTTGCATCCAAAGTTGGTGGTTCCGATTGCTTTTGGCTGAAAACCCTTAATGGAAAGCACACTTGTGGACGAAATTACAGCAGTAAGCTTACATCAAGTAGTTGGGTCTCTCAGAAGATTGTTTCTAATATTAGTAGGAGAGAGGAGATGAAGATTGCAACAGTAATTCAGACCATTCAGGATAAATACATGGCTAATATTTTAGTCACAAAGGCTTATTGGGCGAGGAGAAAGGTGAGGGAAGAAGTACATGAAAATGCTATTCTGCAAATTTGAATATACAAACTGCTATTTTACTGTTTTCTTTTCGAAATTATAGGGTGTTTGATGTGTTTAGTGGATTAGGTTGTGATAGTATAACATATGGTGTGTGAAAATAGATTATGCTGTGTTATAAATTGCTGTTTTATCAATGTGAATTGCAAACAGATTATGATACCTTATAAATATATTATAAGAGGACTATAAATTAATTATGCTGTGTTATAAATAAATTATAGATGGATTATAAATTGATTGAAAAAAGAGTTGAATATTCATGTTGCAACTGGTTGTGTTTTACCTGATTTCAGAGCCTGATGTTGCTGCTGTCGCCAACAAAGAAGATCTGGCTGGTGCAGACACTGTGGCTACTGCTGTTGATACTGTGGCTGCTGTTGACACTGATCCTACTATCGACAATAGATTCGGTGTGAATATCTGTAGATCTGAGAGAATAAGGCAAACAGTGGTAGGCAAGGGTAGAAGAAGAGGCAGTGGAAGGGGTAGAGGAAGGTGTAGAGCTGCATCTTCACAACCACTCCCCACCACACCTGCATCTTCACAACAGCTACTCACCACACATGTTGTTGCTGCCTCTACTCAACCACATTCCATACTTGCAACTTCAGCTTCTCAGGCTCCAACCGCAGCCATTGGTGCAATGGCTCCAACCACAGCCACCTCACAACAAGCCTTACCTCTTGAAGGGCCAGTCTCCCAGCCTCTCCTAGCTGTAGCAAGTGCAAATTCTCAGCAACATCCTAGAGTATCGTCTCAACCTTTACTAAAGATAAAGGTGTTTGGTGTGAGGAGAAGTGGGCGGCTAAAGTTAGGAGTGAGGAAGTAAAAAGGGGCACCTAGTCTACATATAGATCTAAGTGATGACTGAAGTATGATTAAATTTATAGTTAGGGTTGTTTGGGTTGCTATTAAATAGTATATCTTATGTCTCTGTGGCCACTATTTATTATGTGGATAGGACCACTATTTTGATATTTTGGAATTAGGTTGGACCACTTTTAATTGTTGCACTTCTTGGACCTTTATTTTGGATTAGGTATGTGGCATATTATATGACCACTTATGTTGTGATATTTTGTGTAAGTATGATTTACAGGAACACTTATTTAATGAAAATATATGTGGCATATTATTTGGCCACTTTTTTCTGCAAGTTGTTGTCAATTGTAAAACTTTAAATATTCACATTCATAAAGTTTCTTCCCAACTATCATTTTACTGTTATACACAAACAAAATACATCAAAATGTAAAATTCATTCAAACTAAATATAATTAGCTTTACTTGAATTGAAACCATAGAATCTCTTATATTAGAATTTTATAGCACATGTAACTCTAAACTATTACAAACCACATTCCAATTATTAAGACTAGCAAAAACATAAATAGCATATATTGCATTTTAAATTGAATTTTCATATTGTTATCCAATATCCCAACCTGTTCTTGGAGAATATTGAACTCATCACATAATCTATCCACACAAGCATCTATTTCTCTGATTTTAACAATTAATCTCTCCATCTTCACGTTTAGTCTCTCTATCTTTCTTTCTTGTGCATCCAATTTTCACATTTCACTCTCCAACTTAGTAGAATTTTGTGTTCCAACAACTCCAACAGCAGCAGCAGATACGTTACTTCTTGCACCAACTTCATCAACCCACTCAAAAAATTTGCATCTTCTGTTAGGGTAAGAAATAAATCTTCTATTAGGATTTTTTGTTGTTCCTGAAATTTGAAGACTCAGTATGTCACCAAAAAAATAGTGAACCCGCTTTTCCTTTTCCTTTTGCCACCCATTCTTTGCACCGTCATTAACCTCAATCCACTCAATTATCAATCCACTCAAAAAAGTTTCATTTTGTTATCTTCCCAAAAGTAACATACCTCCTACCATGGTTAGAAACAGCTGAGGAACGGCGGACGATTATTGCCTCTCCACAGAAACACAGGTGTCTTCTTTTCTTCGGGTTGGAGCTCCTGAAAACACAGCTTCCCGAAGAGATAATGAATGAGATTCCTTGACTTTGAGCCATAAATTTGGAGAAGATGAAAACTGAAAATGGAAAGCGGAGAAGAAGAGAAACCTAAGATAACTCAGACACATCAAGTGTTTATAGGGAGAAGAAAGGGGTAAATAAGTCATTTCACAACTCACTAACGTTTTTTTGAACGTTAAATGTTAACAGGGACTTAATTGAAAAAAAAATAAGGTGTATGGACCCAATTGAAAAGAAAAAAGTATAGGGACCTAATTGAAAATTCGGTGAAACTATAGGGACCTGCAGAGTAATTAAACCTTTTGATTCTTTAACATTTATAAATATATTTCTATATTGTATCATTCTATACAACTTGAATAGACACAAATCATTTTTTTATATTGCTCTCTCTTACCTTTTCTAACATGGTACTAGAGTCATGGTACCTTTTTTGAGGAATGTAACAGCCCAGACCACCTGCTACCACGATATTGTTCCCTTTGGCACACAAGGCCTCACGGTTTTGCCTTTGACGATAGGGATGCTAGCCGAAGCCCCCCACACTCACTCGTCAAAACGCGTCATGCTAGGGAGAGGTATCCACGCCCTCGCTGGCACATCGATCCGGGTTCTGACTCTGATACCATCTGTAACAGTCCAGACCACCCGCTAGCACGATATTGTCTGCTTTGCCACACAAGGCCTCATGGTTTTGCCTTTGATGATAGTGATGATAGTCAAAACCCGTACACTCACTCGTCAAAATGCGTCTTGCTAGGGAGAGGTATCCACACTCTTATAAGGCATGCTTCATTCTCCTCCCCAACCGATGTAGGCCTTACACAATCCACCCCCCTAAGGGAGCCCAGCGCCCTCGCTGGCACATCGATCCGGGTTCTGGCTCTGATACCATCTGTAACAGTCCAGACCACCCGCTAGCACGATATTATTCGCTTTGGCACGCAAGGCCTCACGGTTTTGCCTTTGACGATAGGGATGATAGTCGAAACCCCATACTTACTCGTCAAAACGTGTCATGCTAGGGAGAGGTATCCACACTCTTATAAGGCATGCTTCGTTCCCCTTCCCAACCGATGTGGGCCTTACAATCCACCCCCCTAAGGGAGTCCAGCGCCCTCGCTGGCACATCGATTCGAGTTCTGGCTCTGATACCACCTGTAACAGCCCAGACCACCTGCTAGCACGATATTGTCCGCTTTGGCACACAAGGCCTCACGGTTTTGCCTTTGACGATAGGGATGCTAGCCGAAGCCCCCCACACTCACTCGTCAAAACGCGTCATGCTAGGGAGAAGTATCCACCCCATTATAAGGCATGCTTCGTCGTTCTCCTCCCCAACCGATGTGGACCTTACAAGGAAAATATGTTATTTTTCTTAGGGTGAAAGTACCGTACTTGTCTATTAGCTCATTCATTACTTACTTATTCTCATAGAAAAATCATATATTTTTTGTCATCTTTTGATAGTTTGCCTTTTCTTCGCACTTCGTCACTTTTCAACAGTTGGCTACTCTTGTGACAGTTCCGTCTGCGCTTTCCTTGCAGCAGTTCCGTCTGGGTTTTTTTGTGGCAATTTCGTCTGCGTTTTTTTCGTGGCAGTTCCGTCTGCGCTTTCTTTCGACAGTTCCGTCTGTGCTTCCTTCTGACAGTTCCGTCTGCACCCATCTATCAGTTTATGCATTTTTTCATTTCATTGTTTTAAATAAGTTGATGTTAGAATTATTTAGCATATCTAAATATTTATTATGGGATATTACGTCTTTATTATTTCGATTTTCTTAGCACCTATAAATATATTTCTATATTATATCATTTTATACAACTTGAATACATACAAATTCTTTTTCTATACTGCTCTTTCTTACCCTTTCTAACAATATAGATTAAAAATGCTGAGACTTTAAGGTATCTGATAGAATGGAACACAAAAGCATGAAGATCACACTAAACCAGAAAGCTGAGAGTAAAGAATGATTGCAGAAATGTGTATCTTGTATTGAATATCTTGTTATCATGTATTTTACAAGTCTCTCTTATATATATAGGTAAATAAGGTACCTTGCTATCTAAAAGAGAGGGAAAATCAGTTGCTTCTATAACTACTTTTTACACCTGTTAGAACCAATTCTGTTTTGGTTAACTAACTCTGGTTTACTTGCTTCGTAGGTAATGTGATCTGTCTATTTTGTTAATAATATAATATTGTTGCATTTCACTAATTAGTAGAAGAATATTTTAATGGAACTGAGGGTCCCCTGTGTGACAACAACCTTAATGGTTTGCATTAACATTTCACTGAATAGCAGAAGACATAAACGTGTTATTAGAGCATATGTTTCTGCTAATGTTGATTATTACAATGTAAAAAAACAATCATCTATCTATGTACTACTCACTTGTGATTTTTAAGTATGAGAAAAATGAGTGTGATTTAAGCATGCGTGCTTGTTGAATTTACAAGAGTGGATAGTACAATGAACTAACAATGCAAGTCATGCCAGCAGGTCATTTTATAATAGTTACATCAGTTATCTAGAAGTAACAACCATTAAATTGAAACTAATAAATCAGTGTGAATATGTGACATATAACACTACTGAATCTGCATACAACATTTCTATGTTACATATCATATGGATAATCATTCATTCAATTAAACCACTTTCAGTCTTTTTTTTTTATGATACCTTCTTCTAATTATTTTCTTAGCCACTGAGCCCAATTAGAAAGACCCCAATAACTGCTTACTCTTCGTTATCATTAATATGATGTGAGATTTGTGAACCAAAAACAAAAATATGATGTGAGATTTAATTAATTAAGATCTCATGCTACAAAAAAAAAGAGAGAGAGAGAGAATTTTTCCCTCAAAAAAGAAAAAAAAAAGTCAACAATATGCTTATCAATATCTAATTACGAATTATGGAATTTTAATGGCAGAAAATAATTTTGTATGATCATGAGATATTTAAATGAATTATACTCAATTCAATACTTACATGAATATTTTTTTAAATCTTAAATATTTATCTATTGTTTAGATTTAACACAGTTCACCAAATATCATATTCGCGTCCAAGAATTCTTTTTGACTATCATATCTAGCTAGGGAATGGATAAAGAAAATATGTCCTATTTTTCTATCCAAAGTTTGAATTCAAACTCATCAACATCACATACAGTAGACATCTTTGAAAATTCTGCACACCAATTTTAAATCTCGACTACCGTTTGTTCTTTGCACTGATCTATTAGTTTAGTTACATCATACACATCTAATTAAAGAAATGTATTCCAAAATACACATAATAAGAGGGGAGAAATGAGACAATTTTGATTACATCACAATAGTAATATTACTGTATATATGCTGCAATTATATATTATTTTTGCTATATAAAATTTTTGAATTTACAAATGTTATTCTTGCTATTGCATGGGAATAGCACATAATTAAGCATTTTCCTGAGGAATGTCTTAAGGAGGTTGTTAAGGATCTAAAAATAAAAGTTTTATATGAAATTCATATATTTAATATTGAATTTAATTTTGAGACACGCACCCTCAGGATAAAATAATTTTACATATGCATTTAATTACGTTAAAAAAAACTTTTTATATTAATTATATAAATGATCATCCAAAAAACAGATATAATTAGACAATTGTATAAAATGTTTTATATTATTATAATATTAATATTAAATTTATTTGATATTATAAAAGACTTCAAGTTTTTTTTCCCATAAAAAATCGTATTTTTGAATACTTGACCATCAAGAACACTAATTAGCAAGTTAAGACTTTAAAATTTAGTTAATCTATTAAAGTGACCCAATACAATTAGACAAATTAAAATTATGAAGGGGAAGGGTTCTCTTGCACCGTTCTAAGATTTATTGAGCTTATGTTACACTTTCAGAATCTTGTAAAAATAATCAATGTTAACAGTATGATTAAATAGTTTACTTCTGCATATATCAATTATGTTTGTGTACGCCAAAAATTAATTATTAATTTATTATTGTACATAGNTAAACTGAATATTTTTATATAAAAAAATTATTTTATAGTTTAGCTTCCCTATTTTTTTTTCTTTCTCTTTTCAAATTATATTTTTCATGCAAGGCTCTTCTAAGTAAAAGCTCTAGCTTTATCCTTGACTAATTTAGTGGTTAATTTTTAATGTATATATATGATATTTTTTATTCAACAAATTAAAATTATATTATATTAATTATAAACATTTAATTTAACAGTTAATTTTGTTAAAAAATTTTAATAAAAGCTTATTGAATTGCGTAAGAATTGATTTTGACTTATACTATAGTGTAAGAATATGTCTCCTCCATTATAAATTATTACAAATAACCTTTTCATTTAAAAAAATACTCATTAGTCATTATTGAATAAAGGAGTGCTACACATACAAGTCATTTGGTTTATAAATCATATAAGTTGGGAGAAACTTAACAAAAAGTAAGCTGGCCCATATACGATTTTCATGGCGTGCTTCGCGTTCCTCCTTCTTCTTCTCCTACTCTTCTTCTTCTTCCTCCATAAAAATGAATTTCTTGTCAAATTTGTTCGATCTCCTTCGTGCGTTCTCTCTTTGCCTTTTCATTCGTTGTTTTATCTGTGTTTATCATTGGTATTCTTGCTTCGTTTTTTTTTTCGATTTTCATGATTTCTGAAATCAAGCTTTGAAATCGTTTTGAAGATAATGGAACTTCAGAAATACACTTAAACGATTACAGAAATACACCCAACCGATTATAGAAATATACCCAAACAGTTATAGAAATTCACCCAAACGATTATAAAAATATACCAAAAGGATTACAGAAATACACCCAAAGAATTACAAAAATACACGCAAAGAATTTAAAAAATACATCCAAAATACATTGAAGTACACCTTATGTATAATTTAAAACTCTTCCTCTTTTTTCTTCTCATCTTCTGCTGCTTCTTCTTTTTCATTTTCTTATTTTATATTCTCATAATTCTTTTTTAGAAGAAAAAATTAAACAAAGAAAAAAAATATAATGTTGCCAAATCAAAAGAAGAATGAGGAGAAATATGAGGATAAAAATAAAACACTTCAACAACAAAAAAGAAAAAGAAGAAGAAATACGAAAAAAAAAAGAAAAATAAAAAAAAGAGAAAACATAAAAAAAAATAAATAACTTATATAACTTATATAAAAAACGCTTCTACGTCAAGAATTTTTGTATCGAGTATTTATAGCTA
>NC_029779.3:29420111-29435887 GCF_000817695.3 Arachis duranensis
GTAGCCAAACTCTTCACAATCTATATCGATCCTAGTGCTTATTAAGCGATATATAGAAATTATGATTTTAAATAATATAGTTAATGCATATCTTAAAAATGTCCATAGATATTTGTTTTTATTTATAAATAAAGTATGTTAAGCTTGACTGAAAAAATTTTTAGACTACCGAGGATAAAATCAAAGTCAAAAAACAATACTCTCCATACTCCAAAACAAAAATAACATGTATTAAATATATATTTGTGGACTACAGTATATGCAACTAATTCTATCCAACGCAATACATGCATCAGGTGCGGTAGCAGCCGTCGTCTTAGATAAGTGACCACTAATATCATGACATGTGGCAGAGAGTGCAGTGTGCATCTAGAAATTCATGCATCTAGATACGCACTTCAAACTGCGGTAGTAGTTATGTTTGACCAAACAACACACCGTTGACAAACTTTGAGCCTTTATGACTCGTAAAGTGGTAATAACTACATGATTTATTATATTTATCACATGCTTATTTATTTTATAGTGTGAATCAATTTTCTTTCCATTATATATTTCTATTTACTTTTTTGTTTTATTAAAATTAATAAATAAATTTTCTTCTTAATAAAAGAGATTCATTCTACAGAATAAAAATTTATTTAAAATTTCTCTCTTCTTTTACTCAAAAATTAGCTAGTGTTATTTGATAAAGAATATTCACTAAGACTAAAGATCTAAAATATATATAAATATATTAGTAATTGATTTTAATAATTAATTTTAGTATAAAAATAATATTTTTATATTTTTTATTATTGAAAGATTTGAAGAACTACATCTTTTCTGTATATTTCATTCTTTTTTATATAAGCATCATTATAATATACAAACCACATGCTTGCTCAAAAGATTTGAAAATGTTTCACATATATGGTTACTTTCTAGAAATTTCTTCTGTTACGTTGCCAATACATGCATGTATATATTTATATTATATGTCATTAGTGTATTAATATTCATTAAAGTATTTATTAATTTATTTTTTATTTATTGAATGTGTATAATATAAAGTTAATTTAATTGGTAAGTATTTAAAATTTTAATTAAGAAACCTTGAATTTAAGTTTATAAATAATAAAATAATTTACATAATTATTTATTTAAGTAGTAGATTTTAATTATTTGATTAATATGATAATGCAAAAATTAGTTATTCATATAAAATTATTTTGTTCTGATGAAAATCTAATTCTTTTGGTAATTATACGTGATAATTAAATAGTATTTTAAGAAGTATATTTATGCACCAAAACTTTTTTACCATTAAATCAAAGTACTAAAACACACATTTTTATTTTTACTTTATCAGTTTTTTATTTTATATAATAGATACATAAAATTATATATATTTGTAATAAAAAATATTATTCATATATCAAAATTAATTATTAAAATTAATCACCAATATAGTTTAATTTATTTTTAATATATATTTATATTTTAATATATATTTTATACTGATAATTAACTTTAATTACTGATTTTAGTATACACGTACCATAATCGTTTTTAATAATACCTTAATTGATATATTTATATATAATAGCCACTTTCTCTTACCCAAGTAAGCAAAGACATATTTTCTTTGTTTCTCTCTTCATTCGAGAAACATATCTTCGTCATGCTTTACGTGTATTCCTAATAATCTGAATCAAGAATGGCGGAAATCAAAGTTCCTGAGTTGTTGCTGTGTCCCATCTCGCTTGAGATAATGAAGGATCCGGTGACAACCGTAACAGGGATAACATACGACAGAGAAAGCATAGAAGAATGGCTGCAGCAGAAATCTAATAAGAAGGATTGTATGTGTCCCGTTACAAAGCAACCATTGCCGACGGACCCTCATTTCTTGACTCCAAACCACACCCTCCGGAGGTTTATCCAAGGCTGGTGTTCAGCCAACCAATCCAACGTCGTCGATCGGATTACCACCCCCAGGTCCCCTCTCGACAACTCCCAACTTCACAAACTCCTCACAGATCTTGATGCTCCTCGCACCTTTCAAACCTCATTGAACAAGATGCATGATCTAGCCACTCAGAGCCAGAGGAACCGCAACTTCATGGCTCAACAACCAGTACCCAAGGCCATGGTACAATTCATCACAACCACTTTCAAACAAGGTACTATCAAACCATTTATTTTGGTATTTGTAATAAGCCATCAAAATTCAAATACCATATTTTAATACAAAAATGTTATGAAAAAGTATACGTAAATAATGAAAATACTGAATAATGGAATAATAGATATATTGGATGTTTAATTCATTAGGTGTATGAATGATTATCTTAATATTAAGATTTAGATGAATAATTTAGAGGTGTAGTATATTTTTACTTTCTTGAATCAATTTTAAAACCTATTATTCACATCATTCACAAAAATCATTATTTACCTAACAAAGTCCAAATATTATTTGTACAATAAAATTAGTTATCATATATTATTTATAAATAAATACATATATTATTTAACTTATTTTTAATATATATTTTAATTTATATTTTAATATATACGTAATATGATTGATTATAATATTTTTTTAAAATTTTAAATTAATATTAAAAAATACATAAAAATTATATTTCTAAGAACAACAGCATCTTTCTACCAGTTTCATTTGAGTTCATTCTGATATTGTAATGTCTGAATAATTAGGCGAAACCAGCGGCGTTGAAGAAGCTCTGAGAATTCTTCGCTTACTATGGAGGAGCACTTCATCATCATCATCATCGTCATCCTCGCCAACAACTGGCGGCGGCGGCGGCACAAACATGAAGCCCCTGGTAGGTGAAACCTTGGACTTCATCAAATCGTTGACTTGGATTCTTCAACTCCCAATAATCGACAATGACCTTAACATGGTTAACGAAGCAATGCAAATTCTAAAGCTGACCATCGAAATCACCGATTCAACGCTCTTGGGAAGCTTAAACCACGAGTTCTTCAAACAAATCGTGAGCACCATGAGGAGACTAAGCAAATCATCATCATCAATTCCCCAAAATGCCCTCAAATCCGCGTTACACGTGCTCATAGAAACATGCCCCTTAGGAAGAAACAGAACGAAGATCGTGGAATCCGGTGCAGTTGGCGAACTCATCGAACTGTCCATGGATAAACCAACGGAGAAGAACCTAACGGAGCTTATATTCAAGGTGTTGGGTCAACTGTGCTCGTGTGCAGAAGGGAGAGAAGAGTTCTTGAAGCACCCGGCGGGAATCGCTGTTGTTTCGAAGAGGACGCTGAGGGTATCGGCAGCGACTGATGATGGAGCCCTTCATGTGTTATGGCTGATTTCAAAGTTTTCAGCTACGAATGAGGTGGTTCAAGAGATGCTGAGGGTTGGTGCTGTGTCAAAGCTATGCATGGTGATGCAAGCAGATTGTGCTTCTTATTTGAAACAAAAGGCAACAGATATTCTTAGGTTTCATTCAAAGGCTTGGAATAATTCTCCTTGTATTCAACTCTATTTGTTAACTAGACACCCAAGATGATCATCATCAATTAATCATTGCTAGAATGCTAAAACTTTTTTTTTATGATTTCGTGTCTTCTAGATTATAATTAATCAGTAGTTTTGTAATTTGTAACTATTAATTAGTTATCTTTAATATTTTTAATACTATAAAATTATACACTTTTTTATAATTAAATAAATATTAATTAAATTTTAATAAAAATACTAATTTTTGATATTTTCTGATAAATTTTTTTATTTTATTGATTCGATTACTGATTTAGATTTCAAACCTTATTGGAAAGTGAGTTTTTTGTCTTTTTAAAATCAATTAATTTAATTTTGGAATTAGACTTCTGATCGTTTTAATTAATTTATTCTTTATTTTTTATACAAAAATTTCTCATATATAGATTTGAACTATATATATGTTTTTAAAATATATTTTATTATACAACTTAAAAAAAACGTAAATTTATAAGAATCGAAGCCACAACATATTAATTAGATTGTAAAATGCTTATATCTTAAATATATTTTAATTATATATATTCAATAAATAAAAGGGTGGAATGTATCTTTTAATATATTAGTTCTATTCAATCTCCTATTACATATGTCACATAATAACATGTCATGCATTTTCTTAATTTTGTTATAAAATTGGAAATTAAGTATTTATATTAATCATGGTTTTTCACAACATTCCGGTATCGGAGCCGCTCTTTTATTCTTGTGGGAAAATTTGCTTCATGATGAAGATGCCAAGTAAATTAATTAAAAACATTTGAAGACTTGGACGTTTCTACTTCGGAAGTGTATATACATACAGAATTTAAGAGGAACTTGTGGTGTAAGAAAAAGTGTGGTTGCTTGGAAGATTGAAGATTCATCTGAGAGTTAAACACCTTTAAGGCTTTAACCCGACTCAATCGTTTGCCTCAACAAATTTGAATTGAATTTCATTTTTATCGACAACAGATTTTTCAGGCTCAAATTAAAGCCAAATGATTATTATGAATTTCATCGAATTGAATGTTTCTTTAGCCGACTTGTGTGAAAAAGTTAAGTTCTGTCTGTGTCATATGTGGTGCGTTATTGTAGTTCATTTAAAAATTGAATTGTTGCAGCAGAAATTATAACTACTAGCTACTACTCTATACTCTATCGGCGATTATTGATTTAGTCGATGCCCAACATACGCAACCATTGTTTTCTACACATCAAATATTTATATTATAAGCTTAATTGAGACTTTTCTTGTTCAAATATCGTGTATTATTATTTAAATTATCTGGAAACAAAGCAACTTCTTCTTGGGCTGCTAATTATTATTATTATTATTATTATTATTATTATTATTATTAATTTCTCAATCTTATACGGGTGTTATATTGATCTTTGACCATCAGTATCGTAGTCAAAATGAACTTTAATTTGAGTTAGTAGTTGTCTTGAAGCTCACACTTTTGACGCCTTTGGATAATGACTACTCAGTACTCGCATGATTATTTCTCATAAACATTCCTAGTCAAGCTTAAAACAGTCCTATGTTGAGTGTTTTTTACTCCGTAGTAGGTAAGGGTGTTAAAAAAAATTTAACCAAACTATTTCGTATTTTCGTATAAACCAGTTTTTATTAAAACCACTTTATATAAATTATAACTTTAATCTTTTGTTTTTTTTTTTTGGTTTTTTGGGGGGTGGGGTTGATTAGAAGGGGCTAAAACGTCCAATTATAATCTTGGTGTTAATTGAATGGGTCCAATTTTAAATTAGGGATGAGTACGGAAAGAGAGTATTCGATTACCCGTACGAATCTGAATTGAACTAATTAAATTGGTTATTGGTTATGGAATCAACGGATAATCGAGTCCGATTCGAACCAAATTAATGGCTCTCTAGTAATTGGTTCGGATAACGATTGTGTGAATGCGAAACTCGAACCAATCCGTGGACTCGACCATATATTAATTAAATAAAAAAATTAAAAAATATATATGTCTTTTAATGATTTTGAATTTCTCTCTATTACACTTTTGTATTTAGTTTTTAATGTGTTTGGTGTTTAATATGTTTGTATTTTAATGTGTTTTTTAATATATTTGGTGTTTAACATGTTTGGATTATTTCTATTGATTTTACATGTTTATTATACTTACAGAATTTTTAAGATAAAAATTTTGTTTCTTTTATCAATTTCTATTTTATCGAATATCCAATTATCCAAACCGAACCAATTCGTTCATAATCGATTTGGTTTGCTTCGAATACATACACAAAAAAAATGTAAATTTGAATCAAATCAAACTAATAACAATTCAATTAGTTTGATTCTAATTTCACCAACTATTAGGGAATAATTCGGATTAGATGGGCCTATAGAACCCACCAAAACCCCCCATCGCAACCATAATCTGGGCTTTATTCAACATTCAACTTTTAGATCAATAATAAGGGGTATTAGCATTGTCCTACAATAGATGATTGTCAATACTTTGGTAAAACCCATTTATATAACAAAGTCTAAAAAAAAAAAAAACGAAATAAGCGATATTTAATTATTTATACGAAGAAAAATAAATTAGGGAGGAAAGGAAAGTGTATAAAAAGGTAGGGAGGAAAGAAGTTGAGTATAATAGTATATTGTTATTTTACATAGATATGTGAACAGAAAATGGAAGGGAAAATAATAAAGATGGATTCATTTCCTCATGTTTTTGGATAAAAAGGTTATAGAAAAGAAGAGATAATAATTTAATATAATTTATCTGCCCTTATTCTGTAAGAAAATACTTTTTCTATCTATAATTTTACATTTATATAAAAAATTAATGGAAACAAGAAATCATAATTTCTTAAGTTTATCCATTAAAATAGTATAAACAAATATAACCAAAAAAAAATTTCATATATACATTTCAAATGCAGAGTAAGTATACATATTCAACGCCTCTTCAGGTGCATTTTCTCTCCATTTTTTTAAATCTCTATTAGAGAAGCTACATATATACTTGAAAAAAAATAAAGAGGCAAAATCTATCACTATCAGTGTATATATGTAGGAACATGAAAAATCACGAAGTCGTTAATTTGTATGAGAACAATGTTGTGCAAAAAATTGATAATTATAAATCTTTTTTCCCTTGATATAACAAGATAGAATAGTTTCATGAGTCCTATAGTGAAGAAAAATGGAAGTTATGAACTAAAAAAGAGATTAGTTAGATGGTCATGGATACGATGATAACAAAGGTAGAGGAATACATGTTGAATTCTTCCAAACCAGAGAATGCAACTTGAGAATCTCTTTAGCCCTCTCTTTGGTCTTCAAAGCGCTATCAACTTGAAGCACCAAACACAGCTTGTTAACGGCTCCAACCTGCATCATCTCTTGAACCACTCTCCCGCTTCCACAGAACCTACAAACCGACGCTAATATCCTAACTCCTCTGTCACTCGCGGCGCGTGAAACTCTCAATATTTTCTTCGAAACCACGGCGATTCCCGCGCCGTGCTTCACCAACTCCGCGCGCCCTTCCGCGCAACCGCAAAGCTGATCCAACGCCATTAACGCCAGCTCACACGTTCTTCTTTCCGTCGAATCAAGAAGCACTTCCACGAGCACGGACACCGCGCCGGCTTCCACCGCTTTGATTCTGTTTCTTCCCCATGGACAGAGCTCAACCACCAGCTTCAATGCCGCCTTATGAGCCTGCTGCGATATACGATCGCGTATCACTCTCGTGATTTCAAACAGCATTTCGGTTTTCGCGCTGATTAACTGGATCGGATTTGAAACCGCAAATGCCGATTTCAAAAGAAGTGTTGCGTACGCTCTTGATTGGCAGCTCCCACGCTTCAACGCTTGCAGCAACGATTCAAGAAACTGAAGGCACTCGTTGTTGATTAGCTTCTTGATCTGATTTTCCGAGAGATCAAGATGAAACAAGATCTCAATCGCTGTTTCAGTTGGATCTACTCGTTCTTCTTCTTCTGCGCGATTGTTGTTGTTCATCATGATTGTAGCTAAGAACTCTATTGCACCTGAAGACTGGAAACAGCTCTTGTTCCTTTCAAAGAACGCCATGGATCTGAGTGTTGCGAGGCAGTTCTCCTTAGCCTCCGGGAATCGCTTCGCTTCGGAGATGAGTTTGGCGATGTGAGACGATGCGTCCATGGACGGTTTTGGAGTAGGGATACGCTCGATTCCGAGAGAGGCGTTTACGGTGCACCATGATTGGATGAGCCTTCGTAGGGTGTGGTTTGGAGTAAGAATAAGATCAAGATCTGTGTGTTGTATTAGGGACTGTTTGGTAACCGGGCATGCTTTGTTTTTGCATGAGAATAACCATTTCTCTATGTTCTCTCTGTCGTAAGTGATACCGCTGCAAACGATTACAGGGTCTCTCATGAGTTGAAGGGATATTGGGCAGAGAAAATGTGCAGGAACCTCAATTTCATTATCCATGGAGATTGACGATGTAGCTGTAGTGTATTAGAGGCACATTATCTTTATACAAAGTTGGTGCAAACGATAAAGTCAATACACGGAAATTCAGAGGGGCGATTTAATTCATAATAATAAATTAAGGGTTTCGGAAGCAGTAATTAATAATAAATAAATAAAATTAAATTAGAGTGTAGATTAGTGGTAAGGTACTTATTTATTTAAGGAGCTAACGTCGGTGTTGATGATGATAGATGCAAATTGGATAATTGCAGAGGGGTAAGGTTTTGACTTGCAATATTATGAACAAATAAAAGTACTAATATATGTCTGATGTCTACGAGGACCTTAATGCTTTCATGGCTGGTACCGACAACTTGTAACGGAGGCTCATGCATTGTGTTGTGATTTATTGGATGCTTCTCACGCCTTTCTTGGCTGCTTCCATTAATGCCTTCTTTCATTCTTTTCTCACGGCGAGTTTAATATCATGGAGAAGTATGATGGAGGTTTAGGAATGCCTGATTTAATATTATAAATATGATATTATTATTATCTTTTTCTATCGACTTAAATTTTTAGGATGAGTAGTATCATACTATCATAACATAGTATTAGAGTTATGGATAATATGAATGATGTTCATTTTTTAACTCATATAACCCATTATACACATTATATAAATAAAGTAATACTACGGGCCAGCAACATTTGTAATTGGTAGCCATCAACTAGCGATCAATGATGATTTGATGGTGTGAAATTGGTGTGAGATTTCATCCAATGGCTCACATTTCTCTGCTGGTTACATGCTAGCCAAAATGCAATAAAATTGCTGATTCCCTAGACTTTTCCATATTTCATTAACTCTCTAGCAGAATTCTAATATTAATCATTGTTACGGCTCCTAAAATTTGGTGACTAATTTATCAAAAAATATGAAATATAACCATGTATTAAAAAAAGGTTGCAGAGGTTTTAATAAAATAAAATACAAAACTATTATATACATATTAAAATTTAACTCTATATAAAAATTGTTATTATATATTTGTATATAAATATATATAAATTTTAATTTATTTTAAATTTATATTTTATATTTTAATATATATTTTATTTTAGTAACTAATTTTAGTTGTTAATTTAACGTACATGGTTGATTAAATAAATATGAAATTTGGAACAGTGTGAACAAAATGATATACAAGTATACAACTATGTTTTGTTCCCATTGTCTCACTGCGGGCAACACAACATTAATGCTTAGCTAGGGACTAGGGTAGTTGTTTGTTATTGTTAATTTAGCCACGACCATTACCGTTACGTTATTCACGTCCTTTATTTCTTAAATTATTGTTTCTGCTTTTTACAACAAAGTTTAATTAATGCTAGCACCAAATATATATCAATTCTGCTAAGTAATAGAGTTAATTGAGCTGGATCTAAAACCCACCACAAGTCCACAACAAAAACTCATTCTTTCATTATCTTCCAATTTATTTTAATTCAAAATTATATTTCACCATTTCACTTTTTTTTTTTAACTACTGTCGTTCATCTCCTTTTTTTCTTTATCCCATTGATAAACCTCTTTCAAATGGCAAAGCGTTGCCTATCTCCTTTTTCACGCTAGTTTCATCATCTTCAACAACACTGCTCAGCGTCGTCTCCGTCTCCCAATTTGACGATGTCATCACTGCACGCGAGGATGTTGTCGTTGTCAACAGTAAGTCCTTTGGCTTCCTCCACTGATTCGAACTCTGGTCAACATCGCCACCGCGAACTCATCATCTTTCCAAACTCGCATCGTCACGCCACCACCTTCAACCTTCCACTGTGCCACGTCAAGTCCGCCACTGCCTCCACGACACGCCGAGACGTATCCTCCTTTTCCGTTGCACGCTACTGCTCGTCATTCACCACATTGTTCTCCAACAGGTTAGTAGATGGTTAGGGTAGTTATAAGTAAGTTTAATTTTTTCAAATTGAAATTGGGTTTGAATGTAAAGAGGATGTTCATTTTAATTAATAGGCGGATAGTTCTTTTCACATTGAATTGGATGTTCCATTTTATTATTTTATCGTGAAGAGATGGTCTTCAGATGATTGCGGTTGTTACTTTTGAGCTTAGATTGATGTTTCATTTGTTCCTATACATGGATGTATTCCAAAATTAATTTTTCAAGTTCTTCTTAAAGGTAAACAGATGTTGTTTTTTCTGAATGTGTCTCTTAAATCGTTGTAGAGGTTTGTGTTGGTTATATGATTTGAACTGAATTATGCATGTTACTGGTTCTGTCTGAATTGTTGTCTGTATTGACATATTCTGTTGGTTTCTTTTTTATGTGGTTAGGGAGTTAGGAATAAAATTAGTTTAAATTTATTTGATAGATTCATTGTAGAAACAGTATCTCAAAATCAAAGAGCATGCAAAAATCTACCCTTATGTATGGGCTTTCTATATTATTGTATATGGTGGCTTTGGTCTATGGACTGCATATAGATGAAGAAAGTTTCGAAAAATTGAGAACAGAGTAAGGAATCTGATGGTTTCAGTGGCTAAGAGAAGGGAGGTTGAATCTTAGCCCTTTTTTACTTAATAACATTTGCTGGTCTTTAGAACAACTTCTGGAGACTTTTTTATTTTTGTCTCATACCCAACCACAAGACTTTTTCTTTTTATCTCGTGACCTGACACGAGATATTTTTGGTTTTATCTCCTATACAGCAGAAACAGAAATGGAGTAGAAGAGAGAGAAAATTACACCCAGATATATCCTGGTTCAGCTGCTAAGTGCAGTGCAGCCTACATCCAGTCTCCATCATAACAATGATGGAATTTTACTATAGTCATCTTTGATTACAAACACCAATTCTCCCTAGGAACTACCCTTCCTATCTGGGACAAGTCCAGAATCTAAACCCAAAACTGAACTTGACTTGGTCACTGCCAAGCTTTCAACTGCTAAGTGCTAACCCAACTTGCAAGGGGATTCCCACAGAATCATGAAACACAACACAGATGTACAAAGGAATTCTAAAGACATCTATGACTTTTTCTTTTAATTTTGTGCACTCTGCCTTTTTTCGCTCTATGGCTTTTTCTTACAAATCTCACTGTTTGCCTTTTTCCATAAGACTCAAGACAGAAAAAATTAAACAGAAAAATACAAAACATAATACATTGAAGGAGAAGAATATATGTTAACTTAGGTAGCTCTGAGAACTCTGTGCCTTGCACTCTCACTCCTTGCTTCAAGCCCTGACTGTTCTCCCTATTTATAGAGGGAGAAGCCTCCACAGTTGAAACAAAAAAAATCAAGCCAATCTTCTTCTTCTTCATGCAAACCGGTTCGGCCAAAGAGAGAGGAAAAGTAACCGAATGCAATAACCAACATGCAATTACCTCTAGTTCTTCCTTGGTCACCAATAATCATCAATCCGAGCCTTCCATCTTGCTTTGCACTCCAAGATGAACTCCTAGCCCTTGATGCATGCTTGATGATGACAGCTCCTCCTACTCCACTTTTGCTTCCTCCTTCACGTAGCCACCCTAGCTACCTTCTATGATGAGTGAACCCAAAAGCAGAGACGAGCCATACCTCCAAGAAATCTTCTTCTACTGACCGAAATCTTCATCATCCATTTTTAGTATGGAGAAGCTGAGATCTCTTCACCAAATCTTTCCTTTCTTGGTTGAAGATCTTAGCCACAACATACTTTTTGTTTTTTTTTTTCTTGCCATCATTGTGATGGTCTTTAGCTTTCTTCTAGCTTCATCTTGATAGCTTGAAAAAGCTTCCATGGTTGCTGTGATGGAAGTGACCAAAAGTGAGAAGAGAGATGAGAGAGAAGATAGAGGAGAAAGAAAAGCAGTAATTGATTTGAACACATTAAAACAAGCTGAATTAATTCCTACTCCCCTTTCTTTCTTGGTGACGTGTAGCATTAATGAGGCCATCAAATCAATTGTATAATCTCTCTCATATTTCCAATACACTCTTTTTGATAAAATTTGAATTTCATCACATAATTAAAGAAGATCCGTTGGAAGCATGAAGTAAAATATTTGCTTTCCCTCAATGTTGGTTTCGGACCAACTTTAATGGTCTTGGAGCAAGAACTTGGGCTTGTATCACAAATTCTGGCCCAATGACATAACAATTCAGCCACAAGGATCAAAGAAATTTTGTATCAATGCTGAATATTTTTAATCAATTTGGGCTTGCTGTTTATTTCTTTAATTTTTGGCCCAATTAAAACTGCATTGCAAAATTAATTAGTTAGCATATATTAATTGAAATCATATTAATAATTTTACAATTAATCATATTAATAATGTTTGATCATTATGAAATTAAATTAGAGTTTTCCAAACTCATCAGAATCTTCAAGAGAAACTACGGAAGCTTGTTGAAACTGAAAAATCTACTACTTCTACTTCTAAGAATCTCCTAATTTGTCTCTTTTCTGGTTTTATTATTTTTTTGAGCTTATACATATTGGCTTTGAGTTTCAATTATTGTATCTCTATGCATGTGTTTGAATAATATTAGACTGGATGCATACTTTCAGTGTTAAAGCCAAACCAATGGAAGTGATTGTATTTTTCATTGAGTTCAAGAGGAAAGACGAAGAATAAAGAAAATCCTTTTATTTAGATACTAGAAGCCAAGTATAGCATGAAGAAATCATTTCTTTTTTCTTCTGATTTTAGTCAATCTTTTGGCTTTTATTTTTTTGATTTGGATGATAATTTCAAAATTCAGAATAAGGACTTTTTGGACCTGGCTAAGAAATTTAAGATGTTCAAACAAGAAATACAAAAATAGAATGTTATTTGTGTAGAGGTTGCAAATTACTCTGTCTATTTAAGGTACTAATGTTTGACATAATATATCTTTAAGTTTGAAAAATGGATATTGTTGTTGCTCTTTTTCTTATTTATTTTTCTTTCTTTAAATTTTGTTAAACAAGCAACAGGATAAATACAAATATTTTTTTCTTCTTTTGTGATACTTGTATTTACTATCAATTAAATCATCTCTGTAGTCAAGAATAAATACAAGTAACTTATGTTAGGTATCTAATTATTTTTGCAAAAATCTAAATGGATGTTACTTCTGTCAAGCACTAAGATGTTTTTTTTTTATACTAAATAGATGTTACTTTAATAGAAGCCACATGAATGGAAAATAAAAAAAGCTTATCCTACATAAATAACCATAAATTTGTCATCATGCTAAGATGCAATGAAAGGAATCATAATATTCATTCAACTTATCTATACAATTTGCAACACTGTAAATATAGGAATTCATCATGACCAAAAGTAATACAAGAAAAATCATCCATTTATTATAAAAAGAAACATCTATTTGTTTAACAAAAGAAACATGTAACGTCATCTAATTACATTTTTGCATAAACATTTAAGTTGCCTACAAGAAGAAAGATACTAAGTAGGACCAAAATAAAATACGTCCAATTCTTAAAGTATTATAAAAATTCACAACTATAATTAAAAAAAATCTCAAAATGTATCAAAGGTGTCTCAAAGAGTGATATCATCACATGTGTTAAAGACATTGGTTTGACAAGTGATCAAATCTTTTATTCTCCATTGATCATAGCAGTATCCGCCCAATTTAATGCACTTCCCTTGCGAGGAATGCTTGGTATATTTGTGTAGAAATTCACCTAAGAAAAATTTATATCGAAAAACATCCATATACAATAAAAAGAAACATCCAACTAAAAACAAACAAAAACATCCACAATCCTATACTAATTATACCAAGAAAATATGCATAAATGTATGCAATTACAACAGTGCACACAAGATGAAACTTACAAAGGTAATAGCGTCATATGAATCATAGCAATAAAAAATATAAAATATAAATTATAATCTATAGATAATAAGAATGAAAATAAAGAAACTAAATAAAAAAAGTCCAATTTCTTTAACCACCTCTCCTCTTAGGTAAGATGGGAAGGTTAATATACAAAAGCTAAAGGAAGATAATCATTTTCATGATAACCATTTTTCAAACCTCGAAATAGAAGATTTATAATTCGTAAAGAGAAAAAAAGGAAGAGCATCGAATTCAGTCAGTTGATCAAATTCACCAAACAAATTGAAGGTGATTTAGGTGATGAGAATATTAGTGGAATAAAACACAATGCAAAAAAGATTTCAAAAACTAACAGCATTTCTTCAAGTTGTTAACGGTACTGGGATTCATACATAATCCTGCATAGATAACATTGGTGATCGACAAAGATGCAATCGAGAGGAGAGGAGGGCTGTGGCGGTGATTGCGAACCGCGAGGGGAGGAGGGATTGCGGCGATGATCTGCGAATCGTGAGGGGAAGGGCTGCGACGGTGGTGGCGGTAGTGCGAATCACGACGAGAACGATGCTGTAGTGGTCGACGGCGCTGCGAATTGCGACAAGAACGGCTCTGCGGTTGTGGACAGCGTTGCGAATCACGAGCGAGAGAGGCGCTGTGGTGTTTAGCGGCAATCCAAATTATGAGGGAAGATGACAGTATAAAGGGACGACGATAACGAAAATAGTTCAAATAGGGGTGAGACACAATCAAGTGTTATCGCGATGTGGAAAAAGAAGAGGAGAATAGGGCATTATGAGAATTGTTTTATAAAATTTAACTTTTCAAACAAATTATTAATATCAATTATTCAAATTAATTTAATAAAATAAATTAAAATAATTATAATTAATTCAGTTATTCAATTCTTAATTGTTTAGACATTTAATTTTCTGTACTTTCCATATATATATATATATAGGTATGAGCACGAGATAGGTGCTTGCATTGCGGTAAATTTCAACATCCACCGGCACGGACACATGGATTTTAAAATATAAATTAATTATTATATAAATACATATAATTTAATTTATTTTTAATATATATTTTAATATCCACCTAGTATAGTTATTAAATAATATAATAATTGTATTTCCTTAGCAGGCACCTACGTTATTCAATAATCGCTGATCTTCATTGTCTCATTCATTCTATAATACATAGTCAAAGACAAGATACATTAAAATGTGATTACTTTGTTCTTCTGTACATGTTGTATACGTCACAAGAGGAGAAATACGAGTATATACAACTAATATTTGAATATTGGGCACACATTATTCTAACGTTGTGGGATAATGCACCAATAATATATGCGCTCAGAAAAACATACATTTTGCTCAACATAGAATCGCTCACCATTGAATGCACGCATACTCGAAGAAATAGTATACAATAAGGAAATTAAATGTTTACCTAGAATAATTTAGGTTTTAGGTTATTACGAATCTGGATATTAAAATGTACAGTTGTTGCTTGCATTGATAATGTTTGAAATTTTCTTTAAAAATATATTCCATGCATGCTTCTTCTCTCCCCCTTCCCCCAAAAAATAAATGGTATTATTAGAATTTCTAAAATGTAATGGTAGGTTTGTAATTTAAGTCAATATTGGCGATCGGATCTAGATATCCATGTGCTGCAAAATTCAAGTTATCCTTTCACATGGCATGATAAACTTCGTGGACTACTAGTAATTCGTTCACAAAAGCTAATCCAACTGAAATTTTGAAACTATCATAATTAAAAAGTATGTTTAACTCACATCACTTAATTTGTAGATTTTGGCAGATTTAATAGAATGAGATGGACTTTTTTTGCAGATTCATCTTTTTTGTAATTAAAGATGATAATTAAAGATGTTAAGTTATAATTTAGATTATACTGTATAATTGATTGATTACAAATTTAAAGATGTTTA
>NC_029779.3:29435936-29439220 GCF_000817695.3 Arachis duranensis
TTGTCCGCCATTTTACCGTTAACAGATTAGAAAAGAAATTTGAGATCACTTCACTTGGAGATGGAATAGGCCTTTGGTAAGACGAAACGGAACAAAACGGACTAACCCGTTTGTGACTCTTAATTACTGGTACCAATTTATTAAAGGCCATTACCAATTTCACAGAATAAACAAATTTGCAATCAAAATAATAAATAATTAGGTTAAAAGAAAAAAAAACGGTTGTCTTAAATTCTTTGCACCAAATGCCACCGTATAAATTATGAATTTGACTAACATATGTTCTAAGATGTATTTTAAAAATATTATAAAAAAATAATTTATTAAATGTTATTGAAAAGATAAATATTTTTATATTTTTGATATATTAAATATATAAAAAAATTATTATTATTATTCTCTTAAAATGTGTCTTAGAGTATAAAATAGTTAAATTTATAAATAATTAATATAAAATTGATCTGTGTTAATCAAGTAATTAATTTATTTGTTCACTTAAATAAGTATTAAGAGAATCAAATTTCGTTTAATGTATGTAATAATTTATCGACCAATAATACACTTTTAAATAAATTGATTTGTGAAAAATTAATCTTGAGTCTTTTAAATTAAAAAATACTGTAAAAAAGTTATAAATAACGAAAAATTCGTATAGATAATTAACTATATTAAACTACTACGTCAAAGTTTTTTTAACAAATTAGTAAAGTGGGAAGTGTGCCGCTAAAGTAACTTAATTAGAGTAATAAATATTGATATACTTTTGTTTGGTTCTCTGCACTTTGATGTGAAGGTGAATTTATTTTGATGGGTACGTTGAATTGCGTGGGAACTGAAACCGTGATGAGTCAAACATAGCAGCTTAAGAGAGCTAGCATTTGCAAGCAACCATTGCTATGAGCTGTGTGCCTCGTGATATTAATAATGGCCACAATTTCCTTCTTCCTTATTATTTTATTTAATTTAAAAATAATATTACACATTTAAATTTTTTTATTATTTAAATTTAATTAAATTAATCTAATATAATAATAATAAATTATTATTTAACTTGATTAAATTTAATTTATAAAAAATTTAAATACGTAGCATTTACTCTTAATTTGATTGGGAGCTACTACTTAAAAATTGGTTAGTTGTAGGTGTTAATGGTACTATGTCAGAACAAGTAGCGGCAGATATAGACCAGGGCAATGCATATGAACAAAGATATGCATTCATTTTTTTGGTAGTAAGTAACAAGAAGGTTCATTCACTAACGGGATGCGAATTATGATATTAGAAAATTGTTAAGTTTGACACTAGCTAATTTTATTAGTACTTTTTTATTTGGATACTGTCTTTGGTATGAAAAAATTTTGTGAGTAAAAAAATATGAACTTTTTATTTCCACTTTAAAAAGTATATAGAATACAAAATTTTAATATGATAAAAAAATTTGTATTTTTATCTCTATTTCTATAACTAGATTAAAGGAATTTATTGATTTTGTATTTCTACACAAGAAACAAGAGACAATATTCAAATGCATTGTTTAAGTTTTGGTTTGATGTAGTGTTATTAGCAGCAGATCTCTAACCATTTCTTAAATGGTATAAGATAACCACAAACAATTAGATATAACAAATATATACATGGATCTTTGCGGAGATAGACATGCTTGTTTTGGGGAAACATTGAGATAGAGAACAATATAATCTTTTTTAAGAAACCAAAAAAAGGGTTTAAATGTGATCGTATTAATCTTTTTTAGAACAATATAATCTTATTTGGAATGTTGATCTATCTTATGATTAAACTTGCTTTAGCCTTTGATTTTAGGCTATAATGGAAATGTAAAAACGTCAAAGATTTAAAAGGACAAAAGAAAATTATAGGAAGAAAATCAGAATTTGATGTTAAAGCAAGGTAAAGAAAAGCATATAGCATAGGAATGATAGTTGTAAAATTCGTAACGAACAAGTTAGTTCAATTAAAAAATTGGTAAATTAAATCATAAATTGATCCAGTGCTGTGTACTGTGGGAAATTATCGTGCTCCAGCAATTCGCATGTCCAATGTGTACCCCAACACCTTGCTTTTGGAATTTTTTTCCAAAATTTTAAGGTTCGGTTCAAAATTGTGTCTTCAGCGTTGTTACATGCTTGCACTACCATCAAGTTATGTAGCTCTTTAATACTATATGTGTTAGTTATATTATAGAATAAATGACAATTTGTACTCATAAAAGATGATAATGCTGACATATGTATCCATAATAGATCGAAATTGATCTTATACCTATGAGAATTGTCCTCCGTGTGACAAAAATATCCTATTTTAGTTAAGTACTTGCTTCGTTATTATTCAAACTTACGTGGCACCCCAACCCTCCAAAACCCTATCCCTCTTCGATTCCATTTCTAATTTCAACCACTCACCTTATCCCATTTTTAAGGGTGTAATTATTGTGTAAAGTCTCACATTTGTTGTGATCCAAACTTGTGTGGAAACCATCATCATAGATTGTAATGATCTTATTGGTCTCAACTACAGCAGTAAGGTTCACGCTTTTGCTATTGTTGCCAAGTTGGATCAACTTTGGTGAAGTAGCATTGAGGAGGCAGCCTTGAATGGGTAACAACCCACACTCAGGATGCTCTGCCATGGTGAATGGGTACCGAAAAGTCCCAAGTTTTCCACAAGTAAAGGAACTTGGACAGTTTTCATGGTTCCCATTGGCATGAGCAGCAGTAACAATCAGTAGAATGTAAGAAAACAAGAAGGAAAAGAACAAGAAAACATGTACTTTTGTTTGGTTTCGAAATCTAAAATTAAGTTCACAAAATAAAAGTGGATTCATATAATAAATGTGTTCCACTGGAGTTCCCATTTATTTGAGACTTCACTTTCATCAACATCGAAACCCAAGACCTGAACTCCATGATTGTACAAGCCTGTATGAACATCGAAAACCAAAACTCAGGTCTCGCCAACATCTAAAACGAGCTCGTCAAGATCGGCCCCCAAGCCCTACTTCCGTGTTGAGCGCCGCACTCGGTGAGCAAAGTTCACCACGTTCTCCGTGAGCAACCGCGAGCAACTAGACATAGAAGACTGTAAGGAGCTTCTAAACTATTCCGTTTCGGAGCTGGCATGGTCCATGGGAGGGATGAGAAGAATCCGTGGCGGAAATACAAGCGCGTAATAGGGTTGATAGATGGTGTTGATTTTGTGAAAAGTTGAGCGCCAGCGATGGAGAAGGGTTTGAAAAAGAGGGAGAGTTGAGAAAGAGAGTGTGAGGA
>NC_029779.3:29439259-29465589 GCF_000817695.3 Arachis duranensis
GACGGCAGAGGAGGAGGAAGCTGCCGCCATGAAATAGGGATGGGTGGTTGAAATTAGAAATGAAATTGAAGAGGGATAGGGTTTTGGAGGGTTGGGTGCCACGTAGGTTCGGATAATAACGAAGCAAGCACTTAACCAAAATAGGGTATTTTTGTCACACGGAGGGCAACTCTCGTGGGTACAAGATCAGTTTCGATCTATCATGGGTACATATGTCAGCGTTATCATCTTTTATGGGTACAAATAATTATTTATTCTATATATACTATTATATATAGAAACATTTCATCAAATAGTTTATACTTATTTAATTTATTTTTATTTTAATTTTAAATTCATTCATTCTTAAAATTAAATATATTTTTATTTGGATAAAATATTATTTTAGTCTTCAACGTTTAGATCAAATCTTAATTTAGTCTCTAACATTTTAAACGTCATATTTTAGTTCTAAAAAGTTTCAAAAGTCCTATTTCAATCCTAAAATTTTTTTAAATAGATTCAATGTTGTTCTACCATTAAAGTTGACATGAATAATTAGCATATTGAATAGTCAATAACGTTCAATTTCAGTACATAAGTAAAATTGACCCACTAACGATCACTAACGTAAAAACTTTTTCTTTAAATTTGGAGCATTGATGATTGATTGCTAAGTGATAGAGTGTGTGCAGTAAAGGAATACAGAAAAGAGCAAATTGAAGGAAGAGAAGTTAGCTAAAGTTTTTGTTTTAAGTATGTTGAGCTGTCAAATTAGTTATACAGAACCTTCTAGATAAGTTCCTTCTCCAATCTGTCTTTATATACTGCAATTGCAATCTTGTGTAATTGATTTTGTTTTTACAACAACAATGCACTCTAAAACTTCTCATTTCTTCTTCATTCTAATCTGATTTCAGCTTCTCTCTCTCTCTCTCTCTCTCTCTCTCTCTCTCTCTCTCTCACACACACACACACACACACACACACACACACACACACACTAGTCTCTGGTACCTTTCATGGTATCAGATCTAGAACCTCACCACAACAATGGCTGCTGGTGCACGAAATTGTGATACACAATGGCGCCAACAACTTGGTACGCACAATTGTAATCTTAACTCTTTTTTCACAACTTCGCACAACTAACCAGCAAGTGCACTGGGTCGTCCAAGTAATAAAACTTACGTGAGTAAGGGTCGATCCCACGGAGATTGTCGGCTTGAAGCAAGCTATGGTCACCTTGTAAATCTCAGTCAGGCGGATTCAAATGGTTATGGAGTTTTAATAATTAAAAAGGTAAATAAAACATAAAGTAAAGATAGAGATAATTATGTAATTCATTGGTGAGAATTTCAGATAAGTGCATAGAGATGCTTTGTTTCTGTTGGATCTCTGCTTTCCTACTGCCTTCATCCAATCCTTCATACTCCTTTCCATGGCAAACTGTATGTTGGGTTTCATCGACGTCAATGGCTACCTCCCGTCCTCTCAGTGAAAAAGGTCCTCTACGGTTTCCCGCATGGCTAATCAGCTGTTGGTTCTCGATCGTGTAGGAATATGATTTACTATCCTTTTGCGTCTGTCACTACGCCCTACAGTCGTGAGTTTGAAGCTCGTCACAGTCATCCCATCCCAGATCCTACTCGGAATACCACAGACAAGGTTTAGACTTTCTGGATCTCAAGAATGCTGCCAATGGATTCTAGCTTATACCACGAAGACTCTAATCTCAAGGAGTTGAAGGCTCTGTTGTCAGGAGAGGCAATCAACATGCATGAGCCAGGAATCCAAGAGATACACGCTCAATCTAAGGTAGAACGGAAGTGGTTGTCAGGCACGCGTTCATAGGTGAGAATGATGATGAGTGTCACGGATCATCACATTCATCAGGTTGAAGTGCGAGTGAATATCTTAGAACAAGAATAAGCTTGAATTGAATGGAAAATAATAATAATTGCATTAATATTCGAGGAACAGCAGAGCTCCACACCCTTAATCTATAGTGCGTAGAAACTCCATCGTTGAAAATACATAAGTGATCTGGAGGTCCAGGCATGGCTGAATGGCCAGCCTCCCCAAATGTGAAAATATAGCGTACATGATATCTCTATGATCCCAAGATTTCCAGATGAAAATACAATAGTAAAAGATCCTATTTATAATGAAACTAGCTACTAGGGTTTACAGAAATAGGTAAATGATGCAGAAATTCACTTCCGGGCCCACTTGGTGTGTGCTTAAGCTGAGCATTGAGCTTTACACGTGTAGAGGCTTCTCTTGGAGTTTAAACGCCAGCTTTGGTGCCAGTTTGGGCGTTTAACTCCAGCTTCTATGCCAGTTCTGGCATTTTAACTTTAAAATAGGGCAGAGAAGGGGCATTTGAAGTAAAGTATGGACTATTATATATTGCTGGAAAGTCCTGGATGTCTACTTTCTAACGCAATTGAGAAAATCCACTTCGAGTACAGGGAGGTCAGAATCCAACAGCATCAACAGTCTTTTTTCAGCCTCTGAATCAGATTTGTGCTCAGATCCCTCAATTTCAGCCAGAAAATACCTGAAATCACAGAAAAATACACAAACTCATAGTAAAGTCCAAAAATATGAATTTTGCTTAAAAACTAATAAAAATATACTAAAAACTATATAAATACAATGCCAAAAAGCGTATAAATTATCCGCTCATCAGCTGCCATAACCAACAATCAAAGCTCTGCACAAACGGCGAGCACTCCTCGTTTCACAGCAAATCTGATTTACATGAATCTTGACAATGATCATTTTCTACAATAGAAGGATCAAGTTGTAGTAAGGATTGAAGGCAATGGTCTGTTAGATCACATCATTGGACAGAATATTCTTCAGCAATTTCTCGAAAATGGGGAGGTAAACCAAGATTTTAAGAAATGGAAGAAACAAGACGCATTGTTGAAACCCTGATTATTAGCTTTAATGTCAAAACCATACACAACTCAAATGGTTGGATGCATCTTCACCTATTATATCTAGAATAGGTTAAAAAGTCATTTTGCTTCACAAATTCGAGCTATAATAATGCAATTGAAAAATAAGATGAGCAATATATGAGTTGGTCCTTCTGTGAGTGATTATGTGCTAACAACTAAGAGTACAATTGATGCACTAGTATCAGTAGGAGAGGCAGAATATTATACACCACTACTCACTTCACTCTTAACAAGAACTCAAGGAATCACTACAGGAGAGCTAGAGGTAGTGCTGTTTACACATGAAAAGCATGATAGAGAGGTTTAGAAAGCCATACTTATATCATTTGTTGCAGGCTAATGTTGCTGAATCTAGCTATGCAAGTTCTTATGATCAAGAACAGCCTCAAGAAAGGTTTCAGGTGAATTTTGTTAAAGGAGGAGTGTTTAGAGGAGGCTTCAGAGGCAGTGGAAGATTTATAAGAGGAGCAAGGCAATCACAAGGTTATGGCAGAGGTCAGACATAGTATGCAAATATAACAAGGGCTCACGGTTACGGAGCACAAAGCTATGGCAGAACACAAAATTATGAAAGGATGCAAGATCGACCTCAATTTCAACTATGCAATAAATATGGTCATACAACAAGGTCATGCTAGTACATGTATAAAGAAGATCCATCATCACCACAAGATCAATTCACACAAAGGCACTCAGAGAGAGCTCAACCAAGTGAGTAGCACCCGAGTGCACATTTTAGCAGTGTGCTAGCCAATCCTACAACAATTCATGATATAATGTGGTATCCTGACTCAGGAGCAACACACCATATGACCTCCAATTTAGAAACTGTGGCTGAAAAGAAGAACTATGAAGGCACTGATAAAGTGATAGTTGGTAATGGAACATGTTTAGCCTTAAACCGTGTTGGAAAATCTTTGTTGAAAACTGATTTGGGCTCTAAAATTCTAATCATGCATAAACTGTTATTAGTGCCTGATATTACTAAGAATTTGCTAAGTGTCTACCAATTTTGTTGCGATAACAATGTTTTTTTCGAGTTTCATTCTCATTGTTGCTATGTCAAATCCCAATATACTAAAGAAATAGTGAAAAAGGGAGATATTGCCCAAGAGATGTATCGTTTGCTCAATTTTTATCCAACTCATCTGCATTAGTCAGTTCAGTAGAGTCAACATCGAATAATTACATGCTTTGGCATGCTAGGCTTCGTCATGCCTCGGTAGTTGTTGTTTCTAATGTTCTAAAGCATTGTAATATTCCTTTTTCATCAAACAAATCCATTTGTAGCTCGTGCTGTATTGGAAAATCTCATTATTTACCATTTCTTGAGTTTAAAATTGTGTGCAGTGCTCCTTTAAAGCTGGTTTATTCTGATTTCTGGGGCCCTACTCCAATTTCTGATTCAAATGGAAACCACCACTTTGTTAATTTTGTTGATGCTTACTCAAAATTTACATGGCTATATCTGATTAGAAGAAGAGCTCAATTGAAGTCAGCCTTTTTACAGTTTCAATAAATGGCTAAAGTCCAATTTAACACTAAGCTAAAAAATGTGTCAAAATGACAATGCTGCATAGTATGTTAGTTTTTCAAAGATGCTCCAAACGCAAGCATAATCTATATGTTCTCCTGTCCTCATGTTCATCAGTAAAATAGTGTAGTTGAAAGGAAGCATCAGCACGTAGTTGAGATGGGATTAACCACGCTAGCAGCATCTTCTATGCCTATAAAATTCTGAGAAGAGGGATTCACTACAGCAGCTCAGCTGATTAATGTTCTTCCAACTCCAGTGCTAAGTAGCATGTCACAATTGGAGAAATTGTTCAATAAACAACCTCCATATGAGAATTTGAAAGTATTTGGTTGTTTATGTTTCCCTCATCTCAAACCATACAATAAGAGCAAGCTTGATTTTACATCCACCCCTAGTGTGTTTATTGGTTATGGAACAAGGAACAAGGAACAAAGGGTATAAATGCTTGCAACTATCAGGGAGAGTCATCATCCCAAGAAATGTCGTATTTGATGAAACCAAGTTCCCATTCAAAGACCTAGATTCAGAGTTCAGTGTTGTAAATCAAGATAGGCAGCAAACAAATAACTTTACGCCGCTTCCACCACTACCAATACTTCCTAAACACTCAACAATCAATTTAAACCAAACACCCTCACCATTTCTCCAAACCACAAACTAAACATCTCCATCAAACCTCAACTACATTTCTCAAACTTCTTACATCTTATTTGTTCTGGTAACCAGTCCAATTTCTCAAGCTCCACTAAGCAACACCAATCAAACCACTACTTATTCCCTTCATTCACAATCTTCCTACATCAATTCTTCACCAGCATAGCCTATCCATCCTTTGATCACCACAACTAATCATATCATTTCATCACATACTGCGCCATCGGACACTCCAATTTTAGTGCCAATCTCCAATTTTGAAATTGCTCTCCCCTGGTCCTCTAATGATGTAGCACAGCATGTTACAGCCAATACTCATCCCATGATTACTCGCAACAAGTCAGGCTCTTTAAGACCAAAAGCTTTCCAAGCTAGCATTAAGCAAAGAAGTGTTCAATAAGCTATAGCTGATCCTCAATGAAAAAACGCAATGGATGTTGAATTTGAAGCTCTCCAAAAGAATCATACCTAGAAACTTGTCCATTACCACCTGGCAGAAAGGCCATAGGTAGCAAATGGATATTTAGACTCAAGTATAATGCTAATGGGAGTTTACAAAAACACAAAGCATGCTTGGTGGCTTAAGGATTCTCTCAAAAACCAGGGTTTAACTTCACAAAAACGTACAGTCCAGTTGTTAAACCAATCTCTATCCGAATTATCTTGTCCGTAGCATTAGCAAGATGCTGGCCTATAAGACAGCTAGATGTAAACAATGTCTTTTTGCATGAGGGATCACTGAGGATGTATACATGCGGTAGCCACCAGGATACACAGCATATGATCTTACCTTTGTGTGTATGCTTTCCAAGGCCCTTAATGGATTAAAGCAGGTACTTCGAAACTTGGTATCATAAACTCTCTATACACTTTGAAACTTGGGATTCTCATCCTCTAAGTCAGATGTTTCAGTTTTTGTGAGGCACATGTTAACTCTTCGATTACGTATGTCTTAATTTATGTAGATGACATTATAGTGACTGGAAGCTCTGCTGACGTTATTTCTAAAGTCACTCAAAAGCTGAATTCAGCTTTTGCACTAAAGGACATGAGTGATTTGCATGATTTTTTAGGCATTCAGGTGACAATTGGAATATGGAAGGCTAATGTTGACTTAAGGAAAATATGTTCAAGATTTATTGTTAAAAGCTGGTATGAATGGCTGCAAAGCATGCCACACACCACTTTCGTCCACTATAAGAATTGAAGCAACAAGAGGTGCACTATTTGATAATCCTCCCTTATATCGATCAGTAGTGGGCATTCTTCAGTACTTGACTATCACAAGACCTGATTTATATTACAAGGTAGCACAGTTCATGCAAGCCCCTTTGAAAAGTCACTGAAAATTGGTCAAGAGGATTCTAATGTGAGTGGAATAGTATTATATGGCCCCAAGCTTCACAAAGATCCCTCGTTGAGGGTTACTTTTATTGTGATTCTGATTGAGGAGGCAATCCAAATGACAGAAAGTCAATTGGAGGTTTCTGTGTCTTCGTGGGTAGGAACTTGGTGTCTTGGCAATCAAAGAAACAAGGGGTTGTAGCAAGGTCAAGTATAAAAGCAGAGTATAGAGCCCTGACAGATCTAGCAGCTGAATTGATTTTGATTAAAAGTTTCATAGGTGAATTGAAGTGGAATTTGATAAAGACATTAGTGGCTTACTATGACAATAAAAGTGCAGTTCTTTTGGCTACCAACCCTATCTTGCATTCAAATTCAAAACATTTTGAAATCGACTTACACTTTTTAAGAGATTATGTATCCAAGAAGATGATTCAAGTGAGTCACATACGAGCTCTGTCTAAATAGCATATACTTTCACAAAGGCTTTCCCTTCAACAGCATTCATTCAACTTAGAGACAAACTCAATGTGCAGAATTCGGCAAATTCAGCTCCCTTGAGTTTGAAGGGGCATGATAGAGTGTGTGCAGTAAAGGAATACAGAGAAGAGCAAAGTGAAGGAAGAGATTTTAGTTAGAGTTTTTGTTTTAAGTATGCTGAGCTGTCAAATTAGTTATACAGAACCTTCTAGTGAAGTTCCTTCTCCAATCTGTCATTATATACTGCAATTACAATATTATGTAATTGATTCTATTTTTAGTTTTTTACAACAACAATGTACTCTAAAACTTCTCATCTCTTCTCCATTCTAATCTGATTTTAGCTTCTCTCTCTCTCTCACTAGTCTCTGGTACCTTTCATTAAGTGATAAACTACTATTTTGCGGTATATTTTGTATTGAATTAAGTGGATTTTATAAACTATTCTTACACTTATTCATGTAAATTGCATCTTTTTAAGTTTTCTTCCTAATTTTGTGTTATGATTGAAAACATGCTTCTTTAACCTTAAATTTGCTCCTCTTTTATTACTATCGATGTCGTGATATGTGCGTTAAGTGATTTCAGATTTTCTAGGGCAGGAATGGTTTAGAGGATAGAAAGAAAGCATGCAAAAGTGGAAGGAACACAAGAAATTGAAGTTTTGAGAAGCTGACCTTAACGCGCATGCGTGGACGACGCGTACGCGTGACCAGTGCAGCAGGAAAGCGACGCGTACGCGTGGATGATGCGTACGCGTGACCAAAAATTCGTTCAGCGACGCGTACGCATGACGAGAGTCACATGCTGCAATTAATAGAAAACGCTGGGGGCGATTTCTGGGCTGCCTTTGACCCAGTTTCAAGCCCGAAAATACATATTAGAGGCTGGGAGTGGAGTAAAATCAATCATTTAATCACTTTTCATTCATTCACACTTTAGGTTTTAGATGTAGGTTTCTAAAGAGAGAGAGAGGCTCTCTCCTCTCTCTAGGTTTTAGGATTTTTTAGTCGTATTTCTTCTTAGATTCATATTTTCACCTTGCTTTGATTTAGTTTTCCTTTACTCTTGTTTGTTCTATCATCTTACTTCTTTTAGTTTATTTGTTATTGCTTCCATTTGTTTACTTCATTGTTGATGTACTCTTGCTCCCTTTTATTTAGATTAATGCAATTTATATTTTTATGTTATTATTTTTTCTTTAATTATTGGTTATTGTTGTCTTGCAATTGGGTGTCTTAGATTTTATTATCTCTTATTAATTCTCTATGCTTTTATTTTGTGCCTTCTAAGTATTTGATAAAATTCTTGGGTGGATTTAAATTAGATTTTTATGTTCTTGACTTGGATTGATTAATTAGAGACTCTTGAATTGTCAAAGTTTCTTGTTGAATGGTAATTGAAGATTGCCGGTTAGCTTCAGCTTCACTAAATCTAGTCTCTCACTATGAGTTGACTAGGACTTGTGAATTCAAGTTGATTGTATGCACTTGACGTTCCTTCATTGATTAGAGGTTAACTAAGTGAAGGCAATTCACATTTACCATCACAATTAACGATGATAATGAGGATAGGACTTCTAATTCTCAATCATTGCTAGGAGCTTTCTTAGTTATTAGTTTATTTTTCTCGCAATCTATATTTTCTTGTTCCTTATTTCAAAAACCCCAAAAATATACTTTCCCATAACCAATAATAAACTACACTTCCGTGCAATTTCTTGAGAGACGACCCGAGATTTGAGAACTTCGGTTAATTTTATTGGGTTTGTATTTGTGACAAACAATCTAAATGTTGATTGAGGTTTAATTATCGGTTTAGAACTATACTTGCAACGCGATATTTTTGTGAAAATCTTTACCGACATTTTCCTCCGTCATTAAGCTTTGAATTTTTTTATAAGGAGATCTAGAAAAAGTATTACAAGAATGTTTTGGTTATGTTTTTCTAAGACATGGAAGAAGATATGACTTAACAATAACATTGATAACATTCACGTCTATCATTCTGTTAACTATTCGTATCAAATTTAACGGTAGGACAATATTGAACCCATTTGAAATCTTTTAGGACAAAAATAGGACGTTTAAAATGTTAAAGACTAAATTAGAATTTGACCCAAACCTTAAAGACTAAATTAAGATTCGGCCCAAAAGTTAAGAATCAAAATAGTACTTTATCTTTTTATTCAACTATAAATTTTATTAAAATTTATAAATTAAAAAATAAACAAAACTTTTTTTATTAATCACAACTTATTTTTTCTTTTCATGATTATATAATATCTAATAATATTATTTTTTAATAAATATTTGTAATATATAATAATATGATAGGTATATACATCAATTAATAAATTATTAAAATTTAAAAATAATAGTTATTTTAATATAAAAATAGAATAAAAAATACTTATAATAAAAAAGAAAATAAAAAAATTATATACTTAATTATATCAAATTAATCGATTCAACCAGTAACTGAGTCAATTAGTGGTTCGATTTTTATAATTATAAAAAAATATAGATATTTTGATTGCCGAATGAAAAACAAGGAGAGGAAAAAAAGAAATTCTACCACATGAATCTTCTCAACACATAGAAGATGTACAAGCTTTGGATGGAAAGGAGAAATCGGATCAAGAATCAAACTTCTATCAGTGTTACCACTAACATCATACTTATATTCATCTATAGTTCAACTATTGCGTTGGAACTCAACTACTCCATATATTCATTGCTTCAATAATTTTTCGGCGATTACGAGGAAGCCGTGTATGTTGAGGCCCTGGCTTTCATCTCTTTCCTTATGGTTTGAACATTATTCTTCTAAATCATTCGCAAGACGGATAAGGTGATGTCGATAGAGATATCTGCATTTTGCATACATATCCAAGAGACCGGTTCTTATAAACACATCATATTCAGAAGTATGCCCTACTTTTTTTTTTGCAAAGTCATGCATGCACGCAGGTCCAATGTGTATAACTCTCATTTGAGAAGATGCTGAAACAACACAAACGATGGTAGCATCCGACAGATCAACCAACATGCTACCAAATAAAAACAATGCAATGACAACATGGACCTAGTTCCCATCGTTCATGGAACAATGACCTGTTGTTAAAATAGAATTATTTCACGTGACGATATTTTTTTCCGAAATTTCATCGAACACCCTATTAAACCACTCTTCCACCTTAGTCCATGATAACAATAAAGACGTCCCACAAATTCAACCCAATAGAATACACAAATTAAATTATAATTTAGTCTTTATCTTATCTTATAGTTATCTTTATCTTTATCTCTATCATATCTTTATCTACTTTTATCTTTCATAGGCCAATACTCTATATATACTTAGTTTTACCTTCATAGTTTACAATTTTCATTCAACAATCAATAAAATTTCTTCATCTTTTTCTTTCACAATTCTCTTATTTTGCTATTCTTTCACAATTTTATTATGGTATCAGAGCTTCTCTTGAACTCTGCTGACATCCATGGATCAAGGAGAAAGGGCACACCAGCAACTTCATCCGGAGTCTCTTCTGGACCTTTCGTCAGCCCAACACTTTTCTTTCATGGCACTTCCTTTCAATGAAGAAGCTCGTCCTTCAAACCAACTTGAGCTTCTGCCAAGTCCAACTACTCATTATCTTTGTTCTTTCAATACCTTTTCTACTGTTAACAATTCTTCAAATCGAGATTCATTCTTGAATACTTGGATCATTGATTCTGGTGCCACAGATCACATTGCATCAAATTTGTCTTGGTTTATTTCTTACACACAAATTTCTCCTATTATTGTTCATTTACCAAATGGTTCTCGAACTACTGTTTCTTATAAAGGCATCGTGCAATTTTCACCATCCTTGGTTCTTCATGATGTTCTTTATTTACCTCATTTCAACTTTAATATTATTTTTGTTTCAAAAATTACTTCAGCACTCATATGTGAACTCACTTTTTCATCTTCTTCTTGCACTCTACAGAGCAACAATTTGGGGACAATTGATTTGGCCAGAATGAGAGAGAGATTATATGTCTTTGAACCCAATTTCGGTAAAAATCCATCCACTACACACTCCATAAATTCTATCCAATCTCCACTCATTACACCTTCCAATATATGGCATTTTCGTTTAGGACACCTTTCCGGGCAAAGACTTAATCATTTACATAAACAATTTCCTTTTATCTCTATGCATCATGACGAGGCTTGTGACATTTGTCATCTTTCTAAACAAAAAAAACTTTCATTTTCTCAAAGTTTTAACAAAGCCAATGCAAGTTTTGATTTATTATACTTTGATATTTGGGGTCCGTTTCGACAAAATCCTATTCATAATCATAAATATTTTTTTACTATTGTTGATGATTTTAGCCGTTTTACATGGGTTACTTTATTAAAATCAAAAGGAGAAGTACAAAATCAAATAAAAAATTTTATTACTTTAATGAAAACACAATTCAACTCCAAAGTCAAAACTATTCGTTCCGATAATGGACCAAAATTTATTTTACATGATTTTTATGCTTCAAAGGGCATCATTCATCAACGTAGTTATGTTGAAACTCCTCAACAAAATAGAAGGGTAGAACGCAAGCATCAACATATTTTGAATATAGCTCGTGCTCTTATGTTTCAATCTAATTTACCATCATCTTTTTGGTCTTATGCTATTAGACATGCTGTTTATTTACTTAATAGAGTTCCATCATCCGCAATTAATTTTAAAACACCATTTGAGATTTTATTCAATCATCCACCAAATTATCATGACATTAAAGTTTTTGGATGTTTATATTTTGTTTCTACCCAAATGGCAAATAGATCAAAATTTGATCCAAGAGCCAAAAAGGCTATATTTATTGGCTTTCAATCTGGTTTTAAAAGGTATATTGTTTATGTTTTAGAAGATAAAAGAATTGAGATTTCTAGAAACGTGATTTTTTATGAAAAGATCTTGCCCTTAGTCACAAAAAATGTCCAATTCTAGACACTCAGCCCAACATTGCCAAACACACCTTCTCAAAAACAAGATTTTGTTAGTCTTCCAGTTGAACCCTCACCTATACCCATTGACCCAACTCCACCTAGTTCTTTATTTTCTCCAACAACCTCTCATTCTTCCTCACTATCGTTTCCTAACCAAGTTGAACCCATGACCACCGAATCACTTTCAACACTAGACATCAGTCCACCATCACCTTCTCATCCCCCGTCACCTTCTTCACCACCTGAGCAACCCCATCCTCGTCATTCTGACCGGCCTCACCGACCTCCAGCATATCTCTCTGATTACTTATGTAATTCCTCTCTCATCTCTACAAATCAATCTCCCTCAAAGTGCAAGTACCCTTTATCTTCAGTTATGTCTTTTTCTTCTCTTTCATCTTCACATAAAAGGTTTCTTTTATCTCTACATTCTGACGTTGAGCCAAAGTCTTTTAAGGACGCCAATCAACACTCTAATTGGCGTAGTGCTATGAAAGATGAGTTGGATGCTCTTGAGCAGAACAAAACTTGGCGTCTTGTTGATTGCCCTGCAGGGGTTAAGCCGGTTGGATGTAAATGGGTCTATCGCATCAAACGCAAGCCTGACGGTTCAGTTGATCGATATAAAGCACGCCTTGTGGCTAAAAGGTTCACTCAAACTGAAGGTGTTGATTTCTTGGAAACTTTCTCCCCTGTTGTCAAGCCTGCCACTATCAGATTAGTTTTGGCATTGGCCTCTATGAAGCATTGGCCTATACATCAGTTAGATGTCAATAATGCTTTCTTACATGGGGATCTTTCTGAGGATGTTTATATGACTCTGCCACCCGGATTTATATCTCCTCAACCGAATCAATGATGTAAGCTACTAAAGTCACTATATGGTTTACGACAATCTAGTCGTATGTGGTATGACAAACTTTCTCATCTTTTGCTATCTCATGGATATCAGCAGACCTCATCTGATTATAGTTTATTTGTCAAATTCATTGGTGATCAAATTTCTATCCTTTTAGTCTATGTTGACGACATTGTTCTCACTGGTAATTCCATTTCTGAACTTGCTGCCATTAAGTCTATTTTACACCAACACTTTCGAATTAAAGACTTGGACCCATTAAAATATTTTTTGGGTATTGAAGTTGCTCAATCAGAGAAGGGAATTTGCTTATCTCAGAGAAAATATTGTCTTGATCGAATCAGAAATTCAGCTTCTCGACTTCAGTGACTCTGATTGGGCTGGATGTCCTGACACTCAGCGATCTTTAACATGTTATTGTTTTTTCTTTAAGTAGTTCTTTAGTCTATTGGAAGATCAATAAACAAACCACCGTTGCCCGCTCATTCACGGAAGCAGAATATCGTGCACTTACTAACACAACTTGTGAACTTCAATGGATACTAAATGTGTTACAATTTTTACGCATCTCTCCTATCCGCCCACCAGTTTTATATTGTGATAATCAGAGTGCTCTTCATATTGCTGCTAACCCGGTTTTTCATGAACGGACCAAACATTTAGAGGTTGATTGTCACTTGGTTCGACAAAAAGCTTAAGCTGGAGTGATGAAACTTCTCCCAATTCCTTCTTCTGGGCAACTAGCTGACATCTTCACCAAGCCTTTGTCTCCTCAACCCTTCCATCTTAATCTGAATAAGCTTAGTGTTCTCGACATCTTTCATCCTCCAGCTTGCGGGGGCGTATTAAACCACTCTTCCACCTTAGCCCATGATAACAATAAAGACGTCTCACGGCCCACAAATTCAGCCCAACAGAATACACAAATTAAATTATAATTTAGTCTTTATCTTATCTTATAGTTATCTTTATCTTTATCTCTATCTTATCTTTATCTACTTTTATCTTTCATAGGCCAATACTCTATATATACTTAGTTTTACCTTCATAGTTTACAATTTTCATTCAACAATCAATAAAATTTCTTCATCTTTTTCTTTCACAATTCTCTTATTTTGCTATTCTTTCACAATTTTATTACACCCTTCGTGCAGATTTTATATATTTATTGCTAGCACAAGCTAGATAATGTATCTTTGGTAGTCAGAACCAAAGAATACAATACAACAAAAGAAACACATTGTTTCTTGGAAGACAAGTTATCATGAGGTAAATTGCTACCCATAAAGGAAGGCTGAAGGCAATATCTTATCCAGTGTTATCAAAACTGTATCGACTCGCCCGGTTGGATCGGAAATCCGGTGACTGGTAACAAAATTAGTCCGAATGAACTAGCTGAACGATAAAGAAAAAGAACTGGAACGACCCAATTTGAACCGGTCAGGTTTGACGAAAACCGGCGAATCGACAGATTTGAAAAAATTCAGACTGGTTCGAATTCTATTTTTTTTGTTTTTTTCTTCAGTGTAACGGCGTCGTTTCGATTATATTAAAAAAACTGAACCGAAAGCAAAGAAACCATAGCTCGAAGCCATTCTCTTTCCCCAAACTCATGAGAGAGACCTGAGAGAAACCTGTTCAGCTAGCGCCACCTCCATCGAACGGTGCAGCGTCGACAACTACTGCTACTCAGAGTCGTCGTCCTGTGCCACTATCTTGTCCTGTGTGTCCGTCGCCTACTGCTACTGCTACTACTCGTCGCCTGCTGTCCGTGCCACTGTGTGTTCGTCATTGTCCTCCTTTTGTCGGTCCGGTCGTCCCTGTCATTGTCGTCGGCCCTGTGCTTCTTCTCTGATCTCCCTCTTCTCTGCCAACGGTGCATCAGTCATAAGGTATGTATTTTTGTTTTTTTTTTAAGTTATTCAGTATTTCAAATTTTCAATAATTTAGTACTTTAGTTAGAATTAATTGATTAATGATGTTGATTATCTATGTTGATTATATTTGGTTGATTATAAGTGTATAATTTGTTGATTTCTGTTTGATTTTTGTTAGATTGTTCAGTTTTTTATTTTATTATAATGAGATATTGAAATCCGTATCTTTTTTAGTAGATCCGCTATCCCTTCATGGTGAGGTGACTCTGTTTTCTCATCCTTGAATGATTTAGATCTCTTGTCTTCAGTTCTCCTACTTGTTTGAATACCTTTGGTGTCTCCTAGAGATCTTATAATTTTTGAATTGGTGAATAGAGAGACAACCATTTTGAATGCAAAGGGTGAAGGTTGACCTTGAACCACTGCCAAATTTTAACAAGCTTCATCATATTTGGTGAATGAAGTTAAGCTACCAAGAGATTGATAACTTGTTGAACTAATATTAAAAGTATAAGAAAAGGTGAATGAATGAAATGAATCCAAGATTGAAAATGATCATGATGGGTTAATTGGTACATATTTGGTACAAGGTGTAATATATTGTTGATTATAGTGTAATATATTCTTATTATATGTGATATATTATTGTTATATTTGGTTGCTGTTGTATATTATTTTTAGTAGATTATTGTTATATATTATTTCTGTAGATTAATCATTTAGTCTTGGTAGATTAGTCATTTAGTTTTGGTTGAGACTTAATATTTATTAAAATGTTATTGAAGACATGTATTTTAAATATTAATTTTTAAGTTTTTGGCTATTTTATATGTTTTATTTATGTGAAAACTGAGTTAATCGGTTAAATTAGTAATGTACTGATTAAATCAATAATCCAATAATCAAATAATTTAATTGACTTGATTACCAATTTGATTCTCACACCTATAGTGTTATCAATTTTCACTTTCATTTGGAAACTCAAATGCAAATGGAGGTACTAACCCATCGAATGTATTAGTAAAGAGAATCAGAAAAGAGATCACCCAATTTTTTTTAATTCATGTCCCACAATAAGAATTGGACATAAATAAAAACATAGTAATAGGACAGACAATCTTAATCCTATTAAAAACACCATTCCAAACTTATTGAGCCTTATTTTAACATTTGATAACTTAGGTCCGAGACTTTGCAGATTAAAACAAAGTGGAGTGGCAACAAATCCAAAGAAAAAAGCCCAATAAAAAAACATGATTAAGTGTGGTTTTTTTTCTCGGGGTACAAGTTCTCGTTATTAATAATCAATTTTTTTCAATAATATTGTAATTCAATTCATTAATATTATAAAAGATTACGTCAATAGTAGATAATATTTTTCATTTCATAAATCCATCTTTTAGATTTTAAATTTATGTTACAAACTAACTCTTAAATTTAGCCTAAAATTGTGGCTAGTCCAAAAATATCTCTCATCAGAATTTATATCCACAAAAGAATTTATGTATATCTGGTATAAATCTATCTAAAATTATCTTTAAATTCTTTTTTTAAACATTATAAATAAAGAATTTAACACATATTTAATATGATTATCTATTTTTAATTTTTATATATTTTTTAAAAAAAATTCTTCACATACAAGTATTTTTTTATACAAGTGTTTACAAGTGCACTTTTTTTTTCTTCTTGCGCACGTTCTTCCTCCTCTTCCTCTTCTTTTTCTTTCTCTTCATCATCTTCTTCTTCTTTTCTTTCGTTTCTTGCCTTCTCTTTCTCCTTCTTCAACCATTACTGTACGTTTTCACTGCACGTTCTTCTTCTTCTTGTTGCACGTTCTTCTTCCTCTTCCTCTTCTTCTTCTTCTTTTCTTTCTTTTCTTGCCTTCTCTTTCTCCTTCTTCAACCGTTACTGCATATTTTCACTTCACCTTCTTCTTCTTCTTGCTGCACGTTCTTCTTCCTCTTCTTCTTCTTCTTCTTCTTCTTCTTCTTTTCTTTTGTTTCTTGCCTTCTCTTTCTTCTTCTTCATTTACGTGCTTTTCTCTCTATTTTCTTTCTTCGTTATTCTCGATTTCTATTGTTTTTTGACATCAAGTTCTGAAATCGTTTTTGAAGAAGAAGAAGCAGCAGAAGATGAGGAGGAGAAAGAGAAAGAGTTCTGAATTATGCATGAGATGTACTTCAACGAATTTTGGGTGTATTTCTTAAATCCTTTGGGTGTAGTTTTTGTAATCCTTTGGGTGTATTTTTGTAATCCTTTGGATGTATTTCTATAATCTTTGGGTGAATTCCTGTAACCGTTTGGGTGTATTTCTTTAATCCTTTGGATGTATTTCTGTAATCGTTTCAGTGTATTTCTGTAATCGTTTGGATGTATTTCTGAAGTTCAATTATCTTCAAATTTGGCAAGAAACTCGTTTTCATGGAGGAGAAAGAAGAAGAATCGTTTATAATGCATGGTGAGTAGCGCGCTTTGGAAACAGGAAATGGTTGAATAACGTGCGTTTATTCACTCTTAAATGTGGGAGTGTAATGCGTGTTTTTTGTTGGGCTTGTACCAACTTGTAAGACTTGTAAGTCAAAAAGACTTGTATGTATAGCAGACCTCTATTTTTAGACTATTACTGATTTGAACGTCAGAATTTCTTACAAATACTCTTTTTACTGTAATAAAGTTGTAATTTAAAACAAAAAAATTTGCTAGTCTTATATTCCAATCTCACAAGTTTATGTTTCACGACTACCAGAGATAATCTAATTCTCGCCTTAGTAACAGGTTGATGTATGACAAAAACCTAGCCAAGAGTAGAGGCTATATAAGCATATAACTAAAGCATTTTAACCCTATGCAAACGCGTATGAATAGTACGAAAATTTTTCTTGATGATAAAGGCAATGTAACTTACTCTTCTTTCTTTTATCTTTTAATCTTTTAAGATAGTTAGTATATAGTCTTATAAATTGACATTGTTAGAGTTGATGAGTCCTTCATAATTGATTGCTAAACAATAATTTAAACTCATGCATGTCTCTTGTTTTTCAATAGAATCAAGACTAAAGGGGACAAGAATCCGACCACAATTCTGTTGGTTTGCCAATTTTGGTCTCCAAAACAGAGCATTACTTTTCACCATATATCATCCGATCCATAACATGCGGCATTATTTCTCTCTTCGTCTCTCTTATCCAATTTTGAGTGGGCTTCCTAGCTAGCTAGCTACTTCAATTCCAATAACTTTCGAATAATCGTTGTGGAGGCAAACTTAATTGGCCACCATTACTCAAGAATTTATCTAATTTTACCCTGCACAACTAACCATATCCACAAACCAATTTAGCTATATAGAGACAAACGATATATCTGGTGCGTCTTAATTCCCATTCGGTGGAAAATCCACGTTGCAGTGTTAGTAGATAGTATTAATTTTATGTAAGGGGAACCACAAACTTTTATTCCTTTCTCTTATTCTCAGTATTTTTCGTGCGTATGGATCTGCTTAAGTCGCCACTAAAAAGAGAAGAAAAAAAAATATAAAGGCTTGCTTCAATTTATGCTCTCATATTCACGACGCATGGGGAAAGGCTTGCTTCTGTTATTCATGAATCTCGCTGTCTTAATTTTAAAATAATTAAATACTTATTTTCTTATGTTAACTTAATTCAATACATATATACATATAAAATTAATCCGTTAGTTATACCTCGGCCTAAGAGAAACTTATAAACTTGGAATCGAAAAAAATCAAATAATTACGTGCCAAATTCAAGTTACTATAAGAATTTTTTCACAAATATCTCTAAACAAACCTAAAACGGATCACTAAAGCCCATTTATCGGAGAATTAGCTAAAACTCCAAAAAACAATTGGAATATACGAATAACGGTTTTAAGTACAAACAGCTTTATAAATATTGGTGACTCACTAGTTCATAGGTACACAATTTATTTTACATTGTCTCTACAGCTTACATTCTTTTTGACTTGAGCGTTAGAGTATTTTTACAGATGTCCACCGCCACCATTCTTAAAGAAAATCGACGTATCAACCTTCTCATTTAAAAAAGAATAAATTCGAATACTAAAAGAACAAATTATACCTTAGAATCGGTTAGGAACAAAAAGTATCCTTACATGTACTATACCATGTGATATGTGGTGACAATAATTTTAGTTTTACATCGGCAAAACCAATTAAGAGATGAGAAGATTTAGTTATTATAAATAGGACCTTAATTTTTTATTCATGACCTTCTCAAAATTATATATTCTTTTACCCATAATTGTAAAGAGAACAATTATGAGTAGTGCCGATAGAAAATGTAGAATTGATCAAATTTCGACATTAATTTAGTGGGTTCTTTTTTTCTCTTTTTTTATTGTTATTTATTTATTGAGTTTATTGGGTAGATTAAGATTATTCATAAAACAATATTGTATAGGTAAGGTTGAATATTGAGTGAGATATGAGTATAACGAAATGTTTGGTTAGGCAGTCTCCCAATACAAGTGTGATTTAGGGCTCGTTATATTCAATTCAATTTCTTTACGGCAAACTCGTAGCCAGCGCAGGTGAATGATCTGAAAGGGTTGCTTCCAACTTCCAAGGACCGCCAGAAAACAGAGCTTCTATGTTCTGCCCTGCCTCATGGAATTATATGCACGTGTATCTGATAACTCATAAGAATATAATCTTTGCTTTTAAAAGTGTTGGAAATAATATACCATTTCTCCTTAAAAAAATATCTTTGACAGAGAAATAAAATAGACACAATCACAACACAAGAATTTAACATGGAAACTCCAATTACCGGAGAAAAAACTACGGCCGTTGTCAAATGACAACCAGAGAATATCACTATGTGAAAATTGTTACAACACATAGACTTCTTTCTCTCTAACACCGGCACCCCAGTACACCCACACTCTCTCAAAGCAAATATCTAACTACACCTCACAACACTCTCTAATCAAAATGTATAGAGGAAAAGAAAAGTCAGATACAAGCTTTAAGTGTTTCCGACTGGTGCGAAAAATATGGAGAACTTAGCCTCATATTTATAGCCTAAGCCACTCACTCCATTTGCTATCCTAAGCAATGTGGGACTAATTCAACCAAATCCTAACAATCTCCACCTTGATTGAAATAGTCACACATCTTCAGCTTCCATTGTCAACACCGACAATTCTTTGCTGCCATTATCTATACCAACAATCATAGTTCAGAGAACTATCATACTCCACCATGAAAGTATGCTCACTTGGAATTAGACCACTCCAAGCATTTTGCCTTGGTACAGATCGAAACCTTGCTGAAAATTCATGGTGCAACTTCCAAATTGGCTTTTCCTGGAAGTTCTTCAGCCATCGACCTAACTCCGCCACACACCTTGCATCTCAACGCCAACCAATGCCCGTGTGCAATTTATGGACCCGATTGCCACAGTTTATCCTTATCCATGGCAGTGCGGTAATACCATGAGGATACTTCTTGTCTTCTAGAGAACATCATCTTCTCTCATAGAGAGAGCAACCAGAGATCTTCTCCTTTAACGCCTTGTGCAAACCTGATTGTATCAACACATCCTTGACTTGTATTTGCCACAAGCCAAAATTGATTCTTCCATCAAATTTCTCTATTTCAAGCTTCACAGCACTTGAATATCCTGACATTGTTGCAACCGTATACTGGAATAGTATAACTCAATTGTAGACTGTGTACTAGGAAGGGTCCCCAGGAAAGAGAGGTGGGTCACAATGGACACACTTAAATACCAAGTCTTTCCTTAGCCAGAACCTTTCCAAACTACACTCTCACAGTGTCACACTGCCTTCCAGCAACAACAACAGCAACCAAAGATCAACCTCAAGTCACAGGACAAAATTCTTTTCTGATGTGGAAGGTCAGACTAGGCTGCAATCACAGAGCATACTAAGAATAAATCTCACCGAACCGAAACTCTGATACCACTTGTTGGGAATAATACACCATTCCCCCTTGAGAAAATACCTTTGACAGAGAAATAAAATAGACACAATCACAACACAAGAATTTAACGTGGAAACTCCAATTACCGGAGAAAAAACCACGGCCATAGTGAAAATTGTTACAACATATAGACTTCTTTCTCTCTAACACCGGCACCCCAGTACACCCACACTCTCTCAAAGCAAATATCTAACTACATCTCACAACACTCTCTAATCAAAGAATATAGAAGAAAAGAAAAATCAGATACAAGTTTAAAGTGTTTTTGACTGGTGCAAAAACAAATGGAGAACTTAGCCTTATATTTATAGCCTAGGCCACTCACTCCATTTGTTATCCTAAACAATGTGGGACTAATTCAACCAAATCCTAACAAAAAGTAGGTATTCTTATTTTTTAAGATTCTTAATTTCATATAACAATAATAATACGTGTGAGTCAATCATCATGATGACGTAGACAGCAGTACTAATTACTATGAGTCCGAATAGCTGAGTGAGTTTACCTAAATTTGAGACACTGGAAATTAAACCAAAAACCTGGCCAGGAACCTGAAACCAGTCCATCCAGAATAAAACTACGTACATATGTTCCCTATATCATTATTACTGCTCTATCTCAATTTAATTTGTTCTCTATAATGGTAGTATAATAATTAAGTTATGGAAATGCAAACATATGGTAACCATTTTCCAGCTTCAAGTTGTACTAGCTACCATATGATCGTTATTGATTATTCTTGTCGGTTCATGCTTTATGTATTTACAAAGTTTGGTTGTGATTGTCATGCGTACACTTTATACTTTATAGATATCATTTTATGGTGATTATTTTTATAAGTATGTCTTTATATAAAGATAGTATTATTATTATAAATGGTTAGATAGTTTAATCAAATACACTGAATCAAATATACAAATATGTTTATATTAGATGTATACTAAAATTATTTATTAAAATTTATTATTAATATAAAATATATATTATAATACAAAATATGTTTTGATTTAATTTTTTTTTTATAAAATATATCACATCCTAGTTATTCTTAAATCTCAACTCGGTTTTCACTCATTAATAAAATTGGACAAATTGATCCCTACAACCAGTTGGCAATAGTTTGTCCATCTGACGTGTTAGCTAAAGTATGATGTGTTAATCAATGTCAAATAACAGGTGTCAACTCCAAATAATTACAGGAACTAAAACCACTCTTCTTTCTTCTACTTCTTCCTCCTCCTCCTCTTTTTCTTCTTTTTCAAATTCATTATTGTTACTATCTACTTTTATAGTCTTAAAACTCTTCCTACATTAACTTTGACAAAATCATAAAATTGGTAATTTATATATCATTAACAAGATTTGAGAGCAACCAAAAGACTTCAACGACAAGGCATAAGCAACTGATTTTAGATGTAGTACCAATCAAGGAAGAGGACAAGAAGAAGAAGAGAAAGAAGAAAGAATCATCGATAGTGGTGACAAAACAGAAGGAGAACATGGTGGTTTAGGAGATGACACGATGAAGAAGAAAGAAGAAGAAGAAGGAAAAAAAAGGTTGGTACGGCAATAATGGTGCAGTGGTAATGGTTGTGAAGGTGAAGTTCAATGATGATGGTGATAAAGATGATGGTGACTGACAAAGAAAAAGTAAAAGAAGAGGAGGAACAAAAAGAAAACGAAGAGGAGAAGAGAAGATGAGTCTTTTTAATTTTTTGATTTTGGATTTTTGTTTTTTTTTTTGTAGGGAGGAAATTTTCAGTTCTTGTAATAATTTCGAATTAACATCTGCATACATTTAACACGTTAGACGAATAATCTGCTATCAACCAATGTAAGAGTCGATTTGTCTAATTTTATTAATGGGCGAAGGACTGAGTTAAGGTTTAAAAATGATTAAAATACGATGTCTTTTAAAAAAAAAGTCAGAAGCCAAAAAAAAATTTATCCTTTTTTGAGTTATCTAACAATTTATATTATAATTTTCGTATAAAAATGTCTTTATAAAAATATCCATCTCACTTTAAACATTAGGTATGTTTGATATATATGTAAGAGTGAATATCTCATCCGGTCCTGACAATTATCTTGAAAGGACAATGAGGTCTTCAAAAAAAAAAACACCCAACTCGGTTCCTGATATTTCTTTTGAGACTGATTACCCTTATGTCAAAAAAATAACATTGATTTTTTTTTTTTGCACAAGAGCTAATTAGTCCCATAAAAGTAAATCTCAGGGGCCGGGTTGGTATTTATTTTTATTAAGAACCTCGTTGTCTTTTGAAACAATTGTTAGAGACTATTTTAAATTTTTCTCTATATGTAATTGAAGAAATCGATAATGATTGACTAATTAATTACTTTTTTTTGTGTAATCACGGGTTAACAAAAACTTCTCTTTAATTTTTCTTTATATTAGAACCCACATATAATGCTCTTATATCTAAAACAAAAAATAAGAATAAGAATAATACATAATCACCTATTTATTCATTTGCCATTTGATTAATTTACAGAAAAGGGTGTTTTATTACATCATGGATAAGATGCAATTCAACACTAAAATTAAGTTAAAAGGAATAAGTCCATACAATAATATATCACAAGGAATCTGTTATCCCTTATGACCTATCTCGGGAATTATAGGTTACCTCTTGTGGAAATTATACACATAAAAAGCAAGAGAAAATAACATTCTAGGTTTTTTCTTAATACACTAAAATTTAAATAGTTTCTTATGCATGTATGCTATAGCAGAATGATGATTGTCCACTAGTTATTAGTCTTTAATTTCTAATTTTTCTATATATGTTTACACATACTTTATAGGTCGCGCAAGTGGGAATTTAATTAGATAGGGACAAAACGAACCATATGCTCTTAACTTTCACTATTTCGAATTATTTTCCAAAACGACTGGTGTCGCTTTTAATGAAAATTGTTAATTAGGGGAATGAAAAGTAGTATGTAGTGGCTTCATTGTTTTGCTAAAAGTTTCCATGCTCCTCGTTACGTTTCAAGTTTCTACTGGTCAGTAATCTGTCCTCTCTGTTTTTTTGTTACTCATCACTAAGATTTTTTTCTATTTGATCAACTCCATATATAGCTTTTATAATTTCAAATATAAAAACATACAAGACAGATATAATTAATTTTTTAAAAATATATTTTATATTTAAAAATTAGTTATATAATCTATTTTCAATGTATATTTTATATTTTAATATATATTTTTTATTTTATAGTATTTTTTAGTCGAATAAATTTATAACTAATCTACCGTCACTACAATAATATAGACTATTTTTTAGAATTATTATGTGTCAAAAAAATTAAAATTCATCAAAAAAAATAAATTTTGACACTATTTTAACTGTGAAAATATATTAATAAAAGTTTTGTCAAAAATAGTATTTTTGACATATAAGTAATTGTAAAAAAAGTTTAAATCTTATTTTGATAAATATATATTGGCCGTAAAAAATAATTTGTTAGAAAAATTTGAGAATATATTTTTTGTGATACTTATTAATCGTAAAAAATACTATTTATTTTGATACTTATTGACCATAAAAAATTCTCAACAAAAATTTTTAATAAAGAATGAGATAAGATATTGAAACTGAAGAATAAACTGAGATTTTGAAGATGAAAAATGAGTAATATGATCCTAAATTGAGAGTACTGTGATGTTAAAATTGACGGAGCTCAATGAAAAAAGAATAATGGAGTAAGTTGAAAATAAATAAGTGTCAAAATTGAGGAGTAATTTTCTACAATTAAATTATTCATAAAAAAATATAAAAAACTTGACATTTGTAATATTTGTCGAAAATATATATTAACTTTTACACTTAGTTATGACCATTAAAAAAAATTATGTTAAAATAGCTCTTTTTTCTTGTAGTGCGTGAAGTTAAATTTTATTTAAAAATTTATCGTTACTCAACGTAATAAATTATTGTAATGTGCAATGTGAAATTCTTTCAATATGTATTATATAATTAATTTAGTAGTCGATTTTTTTATATACCTATTATAAGATTATTGAATAAATCATATTTTTTATGTAATAATTGTAAATTAAATTAACCCAAAGAATACTCTCTCACGCGTAATCTTTAATTATTTTTAAAGTGACAGATTTAGACAATTTTAAAGTGATTTAATAATAGAAAGAAGAAAGTTGAATGTTAGAAGATTAGTAAAATTTATTATTTTTTTTGTTAATAATATTTAAAAATATGAATTAAAAATATATTATTAAATTAAAAAATTAAATTAATAATAACAAATTAAATTGGGCATTTCTCTAGTAGAAATGCATACTAAGAACTAACAGTAGTGCATGTATAGATAGGGAAACAAAAGACCCTAACAATTGCAACTATCACATTTATTTCAATTTAAAATATTTTTCATTTTAAAAATTTGGTATATATATAATTTATATTTAAATATATCGAGACACTAAATTTATATATATTTAAAAACAATAAAATATATATCAAGTGCCGCCATTCTAGACATCATGCTGAGCTTGCAAGCATAAATGAATAGCTATCTAAGTGTATATATATATAACTAAATATTTAACTTCCAATTTCTAAAGTAGAATTGGTGCTCTAAGGTTTCCAATGGTCGACCAAGCTTTATTTTACAACTTAATTAGATCCTCAAATTAAATTCATGAACAACACTATATTCAACAAAATTTATTACATTTTGTTAATATTTAGTTAACACTCTAAATTATAATAAATACTAAATTCTAAATTAAAAACTCTAAATCTTAGTCTTAATAAGAATATAAATAAAAAATATTAACTAATATATATTAATAAAAAATATTAATTTCTTCATATTTTTCTTAAATTAAATGATATACTTGCTAATATATTCAATAATAGTTGCTATGGCTTGTGATGATGCTAAAGAAACATATATAGCTCTTACTTACGTTGACGGAATCATAGAATAAAATAACATAAGTATTATCAATGATGGCGTCAACTACTGATTAATTTATGAGGTCAATTTATTAGTGCCACATAAACTTTCTTATGCTTGTGAATTTTATTGGAGCTTACTAATTATAATTAACTAGGTGTGCTCTATACTGCTTATGCAATAATGATGTCTAAGTTGCCATCTGATTCATTTCATTAGTCTAATTACGTATACTATATAAATATGATGAAGAATGACTTTGATTAAAAGTAGTAGAACTTGGATTGGATTCCCATTAATGTATAAATTAATAAACCGACGAGTCAACGCCAAATTAAACGATCGTTCATTTGCATGCAATATTAAACAATAATTAATCGGATAATACTAGCTAACCAATGATTTTTTTAAATAATATGAATAGCGGATGTTCAATTTATTATGTATACGAATGATTATCTTAATATTAAGATTTAAATAAATAATTTAAGAGTGTAATATATTTTTACTTTATTAAAACTATTGTTCACATTGTTCACAAAAATTATTGTCTACTTATACTTTTTACATTGTCCGTTACATTGCTACATTTCTTAATCAGTTTAATTATTATGTTGATCTTCATATTTTTATTAAATTTTTAATTAAATTTTTATATTTTTTAATTAATTTTTTATAAATTAAA